>NC_091125.1:138016620-138151620 GCF_040183065.1 Periplaneta americana
GAATTTTTAGTTTAAGATGGATTTTAAAATATTGCGGAGTAAAGTCGATCACTGTTTATGTTTTTAAAAAACAAATTAAGTGTATTACATATATTTTATTTGTTATAAGGAATGTAAAAACAATAATAATCTTTAATATATGCCTATAGCATTATATAGTGTATCTTTTGTTACTGTGATCATACTATTCGATACAATTAGGCCTATAGGTCTCCACTGTACAATCGTGACTATGATTGCCAACTTATAAAACATAAAAACACATTTTAATACTTCACATACCGACAAACAAAGATTTAAGAATTCAAAATTTACATTGAAATACCACCCTTCAATTATAATCTAAAATGCAATTCAACATTGCTTAGGTTTATATCAGATGTTATTTGAAATCTTCCCCTCCTCATGTCACTTTAGAAACTACGTTGTTCTCATAGTCAGGTACAGAGGGGTGTACAAAATATGTTCCTTTGGCAGTGATTCTCTTACACAAGAAATTCACCATAATTTCGTCTTCCTCTTTCCCCACTATCCCATCAATATAAGCTATACTATGACACTTTTCGTTTATAAGTGTTAGTTGGATGTATTCCGGTGAAGAATTTATTCTTCCTGCTGGTCCTATCTGCTTCGAGTAGGTCGATGGCATGATCGACTTAACCCTACAAAGGTACAAGTTTTCTTAAAGTAATAAGTTTCAATACTAACATTTACGAATTGCAAAACTATTATTTCAGGATACAATCTCAACGAAAAGTACTTACGTATACTTCCTGTCTCCTTTCACTGCTGACTATAATTTAGAGTTTGTAAGACTTTGTTTTCATTTAAGAGAAAAAGTTGAGAACAACAATTTTCACTTCAACGGTAATTACACAGTGTTCCCATTGTTGGCATGCGCAGGCTTTTTGTTGTCCCTCTCGCTTACATTTACAATGTAGGGCAATGAAGTCAGCATAACAAAATTTTAACAAGTAACTGAGAAAATATATAATTTTCAATAAAATTCGCAAATGATCGATTTTACACCCATTGATTGACTTCACCCACTTCTACGGTACCCAGACAATGCTGAACTATGCTGTCATGTGGCGTGTGATTATGATAATGATGATGATGATAATAATAATAATAATAATAATAATAATAAAATAATAATAATAATAATAATAATAAAATAATAATAATAATTATAATAATAAAAAAAAAAAAAAAAAATAATAATAATAATAATAATAATGTCACAGTACTACACAGAAGATGCACTGCCTGAGGCAGCCCCAATCTCACTGATTATGTATCGCAATTTGTGTAAATTGGTGGAAAACCGCAAACATCAACTTTATTTACCTGACATCACACAAACGTACATAATCCCGTAGCAACGCGAAGCCCGAAACATCAGTCACAGAATTTTGTTTCGCAGCTTTCGTTCGACACGTACCCTGTCTAAAGAAGTATCATTACAAACATAATATTGGGTAAAAAGTCATGCAGAACGAAGGTTTTTTAAAACTGAGACAGGGTGTTTTGAAGACTAAGAGGCGTGTCCAGAAAGTAAGTTTCCCTGGGTCCACTTAGAGAAAGAAATCACAATTTCATGGAAAGATTTATTGGAATAGACACAGCAATTGTCGAACTATTTTTCAACATATTTCCCACTGGAAATTAGATATTTGTCATACTGTGGTATCAACTTTCGTATCCCTTTGTCGTAGAAATCTTCCGCCTGGAATCAGAACCAGTGTGTGTCAACCATCTGCACCCCTCTGTCACTGTGAAAATTCTGACCGGAAAGGAATTTCTTGAGGTCTAACAAATGTTGGTAATCGCCTGAGAGCGAGATCCGAGCTGTAGGATGGGTGTTGAAACACCTCCCAGCGGAACTCCTGCAGAAGATCTGTTGTGCGCCGAGCCGTATATGGCTGAACGATTACCATCTTTTCTTACACCTCAAGAAATTCCTGTCTGGTCAGCATTTTCACAGAGAGGTGCTAACGGCTAGTCACACTCTGGTTCCGACCCCAGGCGCCAGACTTCTATGAAACAGGGATACAAAAGTTGATCCTACTGAATGACAAATGTTTCAGACCCGGTGGGGAATATGTTGAAAAATACCTCAACAATTCCTGTATCTGTTCCAGTAAATCCATGAAATTGTGTTTTCTGCTTCTAAACAGCTCCAAGGAAACTTTTCTGGACGTGTCTCGTATTTTCCGATCTCTAACAAGTTAAATATGGCAGTGAATTTTGGGTTATAAATAAGAGGAACTACCAAGAACTGGGTACTGTTCAAACGCGATTCATACGGATAATACTAGGAATAACAAAATTCGACCTCCAGAGAAACATATACAGTATGAGGAAATTAAGACTGAAAAACATCGTGCATTATAAGATTTAATATTCTGATAATAAATTACTAAACAATAACAAACTAAACCTAATCCAAACATAGTATCAATGTAATTGTGGAAGGGATTAGCTAACAAAACAGTATTGATCCAATACACAAAGAGATATAGGAGAACCAACAAAGATGAGCACAGTGAATACACATTATTTTCTGTCTGCGGCTGCAATCAACTGGCGAGTGCTAGGCGTGGAAACAGATACTCTTATGGGGGGGGGGGGCACTGGAAGTGTCGTTCTTATGGACCATCACATAGAGTTGTATATCGTCGACTCATTTGTTTAGTAGCTCAGCGATTCTTCTTCATTCTACAATTAGTAGCATCACTGGTCAATGAAATGTTTTCATTATTAGTAATAGACTAGGAGTAGCTTTCTTTTATACATCACAACCATACAGTTGGCGAATTAACAGCACCACCATATAAAATTATTTTCTTGGCCGCAAATAGCAGTCACAGAAAGTAATATCAGAAAGTAGCATGCTACATGGGGATACAATACATTTAATAAACTCACGAGGAAATTAAAATACAGAGTTTCTTACATTCATTACTTAAGCAGATATAAATTTCATTAAATTTAAAACGTAAGTCAGAAACAACTCTGTGTATGCGTATAAGTGTATGTACTGTATATCTGTATGTATGTTTCTATGTGTAGGCCTATGTTTATCTAGAGGTTGGATTTTTAAGCTCCTTTAGCGTAGGCTGAAATATACTTTCTTTAATGCACTTAGTTTTAGGCTGTATCATCGCTCGATAGTTTCTAATGTTGCATACATTTAGGGACTATTACATAACATTGTTGTAACTTATCCTATTCAAGTCTAAAAATCCGAGGTCTAGTTATTATCTTGAACCAATACGTAATATTGAATTAAAAAAAAAATATACAATCATCGTGAAAATTTGATACTCGTTTGTGTGTGTGTGTGTATGAATTTATTTATTTATTTTATTGGCTTATTTTACGACTCTGTATCAACATCTAGGTTATTTAGCGTCTGAATGAAATGAAGGTGATAATGCCGGTGAAATGAGTCCGGGGTCCAGCACCGAAAGTTACCCAGCATTTGCTCGTATTGGGTTGAGGGAAAACCCCGGAAAAAACTTCAACCAGGTAACTTGCCCCGACCGGGATTCGAACCCGGGCCACCTGGTTTCGCGGCCAAACGCGTTGACCGTTACTCCACAGGTGTGGACTGTATGTATGTATGTATGTATGTATGTATGTATGTATGTATGTATGTATGTAAAAAATTAAATTATGGTTTATTTAACGACATTCGCAACTGCAGAGGTTATAACAGCGTCGCCGGTGTGCCGGAATTTTTTCCCAGAGAAGTTCTTTTACATGCCAGTAAATCTACTGACATGAGCCTGTCGCATTTAAACACACTTAAATGCCATCAACCTGGCCGGGATCGAACCCTCAACCTCGAGCACAGAAGGCCAGTGCTATACCGACTACGCTACCTAGGCCGACTGTATGTATGTATGTATGTATGTATGCATGCATGCATGCATGTATGTATGTATGTATGCATGTGTGTGTTTGTGTGTATGTGTATGCATAGTTGCATTGTATATGTTATGTTTATTTAAGATTATAAATAATATAGGATATTCTTAAGGTATAAATCCCCAACAAAGACTTAGTAGCCTACTTGTAAAGCCGGCAGACAATGCGCATGCCCGGTGCGTATCCAGACGCAAGAGGTCGGAGAAGCCACCAAAGCGTGAGGGCGGCGACAGTGATCGATCCGAGTACTTCAAGTCTGCCGACTTGCCGGCTCATACGAGTGAGTGAGGAAGTGAGAAGACGGGACCGAGTGTGGAGAAAATGAACACAGAAAGCGAGCAGAGTGGGATCAGAAATTAAACAGAGAGGAGTTTGGCGGGCGTACCTTGAAAGACGAGCGGGCGAACAGTGGGACTCCGCCATCCTCCAGCTTCCCCGAGACCAGCCCCATGGTGAGGGGCGACCATGCCATCAACCCCACACCTGCAAAACACACAAAGTTAGTTATAACTTGCCACAATCACCAACATGTCACTTTTCTTAATAAGTAGAGCCCTCTGTTTGGTCACTTTGAATACAAGTTAGGTGTACGGCGATCATACTAGCTTCGCTTCGTTCGAAGAGCACTGCGAGTCAAATAGTGGTGGGGTGTGATTTGAAGACTAGGATTTTGTCGTGGTTCATAACCATGGCGACTGATGTTCGGTCTTATTTCCGGGAGCCAATCACGTTGCAGGTCGGCTACATTTAAATGTGTGCGTCTTGTCATTCGCTGCTGATGACGTTATGCACTTCCTAAGGCTCGATAAATAATTCATATAATCGCTGCCATTTTAGTTCTTTCGTTGGCGTTCACAGAAAGCACACGAGCACATTATTTGCCGCTCAATTATTTGCTCAATTTCAGTGCGTTTGATTTATTATCACAGAAGCTAAGACATGATAATGTTTAACGTTGCGGCAAATAGATTCCTCGAAAGAGCAAAATTGTGAACGATACTACTTACCTAACTTCATAGAGCCTTCACTTTCTAAGGCGTAAACAAAGAGGAGGAGTCACGCGACGCGACTATAGGTGCATTTAATCAAAACATTTCAATGTTTCCCATCACGAACCGATAGATGTTTATGTTTATCCGGAGAAGGTACCCAACTGTAATACCTGGGCTAGATGAATGAATCGATCAATGAATCTATGAATGAATCATCTAATAAATCAATCAATCAGTTTAATCAATGAATGAATGAATCAATCCATACATGAATGAATCAATGAGTCGATGATTGATTGATTGATTGAATGTACTGAGAGAGGGAGAATTATCAATTAAATGGTAGGCCCACACGATGATAATCGCGTCCTTGCAAGGGCTCTTGTAACTCCTGAATGACTCAATGTGGTCTGCCCTTACCGCTCACCCACAAAGAATAAGAAACAACACGAATATTCGATATACCAAACTTGAGAGACACCGCGATATGGGGGAGCTTTGCATACTGACTATAGCACCAGGCGTTCAATAGCAATATATAATTTCTATTATTCGTGACCGGTTGTGCAGGACTCTGGTATAAAAACACGTCAAAAGTGACTTTCATACTCAATCGGCAAGTCTATCGTGCAATCAAAGAATGCGTTATATGGAAGTAAAAATTTTAATAGCCTCCCTACAGATCAAACTCAAAACACAAGGTCATTTAGGGCCAAATTAAAGAAGTACCTAATTTCACACACCTTCTATTCTGTAGGTTAATTTATGACATTCAACAAAGCTTTATGAATATTTTGTCTTGTATTAAGTATCAATACTTACCTCTTGTGTTGTACTAGTGTATTGTAAAACCCTTCTGTATACATTTCAACCACACTGTGACTATGAATTAAGACTTTGTAGTATTATAAAAATTTTTTGACATATTCCACATTCTAGCTGTGAAGCGATATACGAATGCCATAGAATGTAAATAAATACAATACAATGCAATACAAAATAAAAGAGACTTCCAGATGACTGAGGTCAAAACGGGTTATAGAGCTCAATTTCATGATAGTCAATGTTGCAGTGTTAAAGAAAGTAAGACTACATATTGTATTTTATTACCATAACTCGAGTACAGAAATTTCACGCATTCATTGGGATTTGCTTAAGGTAAGAAGGTATTGCCTATTTCGACAATGTTAATTTAATGAAGTTTGGGTGCAAGTTACTTAAAAACTGTTACAGATCCTAAAAAAATATCAGAGAATGGTTTTACATTCTTAATCTTTAATAACACCTACTATAAACTGAAAAATGTTAACAGGTATTGATATATATATATATATATATATATATATATATATTTTTTTTTTGGTTAGAATTTAATTATATGTTAAAAAATGTTAACAGGTATCGAGATACATATATATTTTTAAATTATACTATTTTTGGCTAAAAATTAATTATATATATACATACTGTATATATTAAATATTTTGTCCCGCGCCGTGGCGTCGTGGTCTAAGGCATTCTGCCTAGGACTCGCGTTACGGAATGCGCGCTGGTTCGAGTCCTCATTGGGGAAGAAATTTTCTAATGAAATTTCGGCCAGTGTATGGGACCGGTGCCCACCCAGCATCGTGATGCATTTGGGGAGCTACGATAGGTAGCGAAATACGGTTACGCAAATCAGCTATAACGGCTGGGGGGGGGTTTCATCGTGCTAACCATACGGTACCTCCATTCTGGTTGGATGATCGTCCACCTCTGCTTCGGCATGTGGCCGTGAGGCCAGCAGCCGGCTGATCGGTCTTGGCCCTTCGTGGGCTGTAGCGCCACGGATTATTATATTAAATATTTTCAATACTGTCACAGCAAAATCCATAACTATTATTAATCTTTTTGATCTGGTTAATGCACACAAACTTTTTAATTTATTTCGGATTAACAGTTTTTGAAAAAAAAAAAAATACACCGCAATAATTTTTTCTTGGTTTTACGTTTTTCATATTAAAACATTATATCTCAATACCTGTTAACACTCTAGTTAATTTGTAATAGGTATTATTAAAAATAAATATTAAAAAACATTTCCTGAAAATCTTGTTCAGATATCTGTAACAGTTTTTTAGTAACGTGCACCCAAACTTCATGAAATGAATTATTGTCGAGATAAAACTTCTACCAGTTTTTGAAAATTAAGCTGGGATCTGATTTGCAGCATCAAAATGTGTATGTACTGCTTACAGAAGTGGAATCTCGTAAACCTTCTTAACAGCAGGAAAATCGATGCTTCAGTTGGTTTTTATAAGTTGAGTGAACAACAATTCAGAGTTTAGTTTACGTTAACTCAGAACATCAGCGCCACTCTACTCAGCAATCCTCGCTCCTTGATCGCCTAATACATACTTGAGCATAAGCTATCAATTAGCTATGTATATCAACAACAAGAATGCTGTAATCAGATTGTATGGAATATAGGTCAGTTCCTTGATCAGTCCAAACATGCAGTCGATTATGCTAGACTCATTGAACCATCCAATGTAGTACAATTAAGTGGTTAAGAGCTCCCAAGTGACTCCGTATTGAGGCCACTGGGAGTGCGCGTTGTATAACGAGGACTGATGTTCAGCGGCTGGGCTGGAGTGTGTGTTTGAATTGGGTAAATTACCTGGCTAGGATTTTCCGTGGTTTACCTCAATTGTAAGATGGATGTCAGATATTCTCTTGCCGAATCTTAGGACTTATCTCTGAAAAATATTATTTCTGTTTCAGCAATCCATTTGACGTTAGATAAACATGCAGTTTACACGCCTCAGAAAGTCACAGGGGGTTCATGGAACCACTATAAATGCGTGGAATGTTATCCAGTCATGTCAAGCTCGGCAGCTGCCACAGGTTTGCCATAAGCTCGGGCCCAGGGCCAGAGACCTGCACAACGGCTCAGCCCATGGGCTGCTTCAGCACTGCACCGCACTGGGCTTCACAGTCTCGCAAGAAACAAGCTCGTGATGTCATTGCACTGGCCGGCCGGACTGCTTGCGTAGCGGTGGCATGGTACCAGGGCATCGAGTCCAAGTCTCCTCTTCTATCAGTTAGTTATTAATATTGTGTTTGCGCGGGCGGTTCGATCAACGATCAACTACTATTTCAAACGTTTTCGTTTTAGTTCTTGATTTCCGTTTTTCAACATGAGTCCAAATAATGGTGAATCGCAAAGAAAATACAGTTTGTGTGATTAATGTTTTCCGGGCTGAGATGCCGTGGTCTACTGGTACACTGGTAGAATGGTAGACCACGGCATCTCAGCCCGGAAAACCTTCATCAAAGACACGGCCGTGGAAGTACACATTCTAAAATACAGTCTCTATAGAGAAAAAGTAATGAAGTATAAATTCGCCGGTTTGAGAGTTTAAAACAATAGAGTCTGATGGAAATTTAAAAAGTGCCATTGAGACGGTTTTTAAATATGTGTTCGACAACAGTGGAAAATAATTTAATTTTTGCAAATCAAGCTTTCAGATATAACTCCCTGTGAAGTTGATTTGAATAATTTCGAGGGAAAAATTGTTCCGGGGCCGGGTATCGAACCCGGGACCTTTGGTTAAACGTACCAACGCTCTACCAACTGAGCTACCCGGGAACTCTACCCGACCATCATCATCATTGGCATTACGGCCCTTGTAGTTTAGCCTTAGCCTCCCTCAGAACATCCGACCAATCACTCCTGTCTAATGCTCGTGTTCTCCATCTTCTAATTCCAACTTTTGTTAGGTCAGC
The DNA here is from genome assembly GCF_040183065.1 of Periplaneta americana. NCBI lineage: Eukaryota > Metazoa > Arthropoda > Insecta > Blattodea > Blattidae > Periplaneta > Periplaneta americana. The sequence continues at coordinate 138,025,317 of NC_091125.1, forward strand.
CTGAACATCATCCAGCCATCTCAATTTAGGTCGTCCGACTTTCCTTCTTCCTACTGGCAATGAATCTAGTAGAGCTTTGGGTGTGCGATTGTTCTTCATCCTGGCTACGTGTCCCAGCCACTCTAACCTTCTGAGTTTTATGTGAACAACAATGTTAATATCTTTATATAATACTCTACCCGACACCGATCCAATTTTTCCCCTCTATATCCACAGACCTCAAAGTGGGCTGACAACAGTCAAGCAACCAACATTGAGTGCACACTAACTCTGTGTGACTTAAATTGTGGTTTTCTGTTAACGAACAGTGACGTATATGATGCAAATTAAGCTTTCAGATATAACTCCACCTGAAGTTGATTTGAATAATTTCGAGGGAAAAATTGTTCCGGGGCCTGGTATCGAACCCGGGACCTTTGGTTAAACGTACCAATGTCCTACCAACTGAGCTGTCCACACCTGTGGAGTAACGGTCAGCGCGTCTGGCCGCGAAACCAGGTGGCCCATGTTCGAATCCCGGTCGGGGCAAATGACCTGGTTGAGGTTTTTTCCGGGGTTTTCCCTCAACCCAATACGAGCAATGGGTAACTTTCGGTGCTGGACCCCGGACTCATTTCACCGGCATTATCACCTTCATCTCATTCAGACGCTAAATAACCTAGATGTTGATACAGCGTCGTAAAATAACCCCCAAAAAATAAAACCAACTGAGCTACCCGGGAACTCTACCCGACATCGATCCAATTTTTCCCTCTATATCCACAGACCACAAAGTGGGCTGACAACCGTCAAGCAACCAACATTTAGTGCACACTAACTGTGTGTGACTTAAATTGTGGTTTTCTGTTAACGAACAGTGACGTATATTATGCAAATAAAGCTTTCAGATATAACTCCCTGCGAAGTTGATGTGAATAATTTCGAGGGAAAAATTGTCCCGGGGCCGGGTATTTCTTGTATTATTATTGTGATATTCATCACTTTACTTTTGCTTACATAGGCCTATATTTGATTATTTAACTTAAACAATTAAATAATTCTTTTAGTGTAGGCTTAAACTTGTAATATTACTTTTTAATTATTCAATGTAAACTCCACTCCCGGTCACAAGCTTTTGCTTCATCGGGAATGCCACCAAAAGTGTACCATTATTATCGTTCAAATAAAATTATTAATTATTATTAATTATTATATGTTGCACGTTGCATCGACGCGCTACCGCTAAGGAACATGATACTCCGTGAAAAACCCTCTGCGACGTCTGATTCTTTGTCTACCACGGCCGGGGGTCGAACTCGGCTCGCCTAGCTGGAAGAGCAGCGTTCTAGTACTTGAGCCACGGATCCTTCCGCCCTACCCATACAGTCTAATTCATAACATTTTCAGAAATAAACTAATGACGTCTGTCTCGAAAACTACGTTGCTCCCAAGTGTTGAATGTTCATACATGAATGAAGTGGTACAAAAGCCCTAAGATTTCCCACCAAACTGAACACCTGAAGGTCTTTTTCTACAGAAACTGGGAAGACACTCTATACAAGGTTACTCCTAATAATACAAAGCGGAAAATGTGTACGAACTCCATGTACAAAATAAAATTACCAATCTAATGCCTTGAACTTTGCACTCAATGTTAAACTCACAAAGTCATTCAGTCAGTCAGTCGACCAGTCAGGTGAGTGTAAAGGCGCGCGGAACATCAGAGGCTCAGTCAAGAGGCTAAATTGGGGGCCTTTATTGCAATTCACAGAGCGGAAAATATATGAAAGCTGGAGATATTAAATTATTCCACAAGTTGAAAGCCGAGTGCTTTGTCAGACCGGCCGGGACGACCATTTATAACAAACACTGGAGTCCAAGTTTCCGAAACATTCCTTTCAATGGGGCTTGTGTGGGAAGATATAGGAAATACAAGTGGTTTGTCCACTGAAATGGGTTTACGGCATTGCTAACCAAAATGAGACGTCTGAGAGAAAAAGGGTAGTCAAAGGAGTGTGAAACGAAGTAAATAACACGAACTTCATCGTCGTCGTCATCATCATCATCACCACCGTCATCGTCATCACCACCATCACCGTCATCGTTATCGTCGTCGTCCTAATAATAATAATAATAATAATAATAATAATAATAATAATAATATAAAAATTGGAAATTTATCTTTTGAAGAGGTGAAGAAGTTCAAATATCTTGGAGCAACATTAACAAATATAAATTATACTTGAGAGGAAATTAAACACAGAATAAATATGGGAAATGCCTGTTATTATTCGGTTGAGAAGCTTTTATCATCCAAAAAAATGTGAAAGTTAGAATTTATAAAACAGTTATATTACCGGTTGTTCTTTATGGTTGTGAAACTTGGACTCTCACTTTGAGAGAGGAACATAGGTTAAGGGTGTTTGAGAATAAGGTGCTTAGGAAAATATTTGGGGCTAAGAGGGATGAAGTTACAGGAGACTGGAGAGTTACACAACACAGAACTGCACGCATTGTATTCTTCACCTGACATAATTAGGAACATTAAATCCAGACGTTTGAGATGGGCAGGGCATGTTGCAAGTATGGGCAAATCCAGAAATGCATATAGAGTGTTAGTTGGGAGGCCGGAGGGGAAAAAGACCTTTAGGGAGAACGAGACGTAGATACGAAGATAATATTAAAATGGATTTGAGGGAGGTGGGATATGATGATAGAGAATGGATTAATCTTGCTCAGGATAGGGACCAATGGCGGGCTTATGTGAGGGCGGCAATGAACCTACGGGTTCCTTAAAAGCCTGTAAGTAAGTAAGTAAGTAAGTAAGTAAGTAAGTAAGTAAGTAAGTAAGTAAGTAAGTAAGCAATAATAATAATAATAATAATAATAATAATAATAATAATAATAATAATAAAGCATGCGATTCGTTTTTTTCCCGTCCGAGAGAGCGGTCGAATTTCCACACTAAACAAGCGTGGTACGACGGTTACAATTGGGGTCATACGAACTGAGCACAATATATGTATCTGAACAACACTTATTTCTTATTTGAGTAGAACGCAAACAATCTGAAATCGTTCATTCGCGTTGAGCATAAACAATTTGACACATTTTCCTACCCTTTTCCTACAGACATGGAATTGACAGCATTGATTTTGCTGGTATGGTTAAAAATGTTGGTCAAAATTATATTGCTGGTATGGTTAAAATGTTGGTCAAAATTAAAATCATGCACCGTAACTGTTTTAATTAAAAAGATTTGCAGTGTTAGGGTGTTCTTTTTACATAATCTAATCGAGAAATTACTTCTATCTTGTATTTTAATAATGCATCTGTCAAAATATTTGTTTTTTTTTTTTTTCTGTTTCGTTGAGCGGGATTTTTTTTTTTGCAATTCAAACTTCTTATGTTAATATAAGTGTCCGTACTCCTTTTATAATATCAAAACATGCATATATGTTGAATTTAGAATGAAATGCCTCACAAGCATTTGTAGTCCTTTAAGATTCTGTTGTTGACTCGGATGCCCACATCTACGAAAGGAATAGTGCAGAATCATTTAGCCTACATTATGTACGCGTCTACTAAATAATTGCTGAAAAATTAAATTATGGTTTATTTAACGACGCTCGCAACTGCAGAGGTTATATTAGTGTCGCCGGTGTACCGGAATTTTGTCCCGCAAGAGTTCTTTTACATGCCAGTAAATCTACTGACATGAGCCTGTCGCATTTAAACACACTTAAATGTCATCGGCTCGGCCGGGATCGAACCCGCAACCTCGAGCATAGAAGACCAGCGCTATACCAACTACGCTACCGAGGGCGACAATATAATCGCTGAATCTACTAACTTCGGTAGTTGGTAAAACATGAAATAATCTACAAGCGATGCGTCGACTTCCTTTGGATTAAGGTAGATAAGTCCAAAAATTGAACGCAGCCAAATACCAACATTCGGGTTGTTTGTCCTTAGACAATGTCGATAGTCCTAGTTCTTTAATTTGTCGAAACTAAGCTTGACAATACGAAATCGACACCCATTAATAGGTAGCAATGGCCATACAACTGCCATAACATTATGAATACGTCGTTCAAAATCAACGACTAGAGTCTTTGGATTGAAGTTGAGATTTAGTTCACAGCACTTATTTACAGCTAGCCGTACCCGTGCGCTCCGCTGCACCCGTTAGAAATAAATATGAAGTAATTACATAATTAAAACAGGATATTTGATCCAGGGAACATTCGTGTTTGATATAAGGATAAATCGTTTATTATGTTACTTAATTTAAATTGTATTTGCATAATTGAAATGCGATCATTTTGGTCCAGAGACCACTCATTTGGTCATAAAAATTATTTTAGGAAATACAGGAAACGAATATACAGAATAGCCTATCAAGTTTTCTGTGCATAAGAAGCTATTTTAATCTTACCTGTCCTCGATTCACTCAGAAGTTACTGTAATAACATTATAGCATTATGTCCATCTAGAGAAGCTACACTTTCCAATGGTGAAATAATAATTAATTATACAAATCGGTTAATTTAGCTTCCGATATTACTTCATACAAACACAGAAACATTATCTGTAGGCTATGTTTCATAGCTTTGGATTGTTGCTGTCCAAGGCCCCTTATAGACGAAGTCATTTGTTTTTTATTTCATTACACGGCCTTAGATGGCAGTTATTTTAATTTTGAAACTCATTTATCTCATTAAATATAAGTCCTATCAAAATTTTTCAAGGAATAAAACTTATCGGAAATTATTTTTAAAGAAACTTTTGTTATATAAGCGAGATATTTCGATTTATTTAATTCAGGCCCCTTATAACCCCCTTTTAAATAATGTATTTTGAATGCCATATAGCCTAAAATCTAAGTTACAACGAACTTAATTTATATTCCAATTTTCATCGAAATCCGTTCAGCCATTATCGCGTGAAAAGGTAACAAACATACATACAGACAGACAGACATACAAACAAAATTTTCAAAAAAGCGATTTTCGGTTTCAGGGTGATTAATTATATATGTTAGGACCAATTATTTTTGGAAAATCGAAAATTACCAGAAAAATTTCGGCTACAGATTTATTATTAGTATAGATATGTCTAAATACAATTAAGTACGTGGTACAGAGGAGTCCCTTAATTTTTAATAAATAGGGGTAAAAACTGTTAGGCAATTACATGTCATTTTATACGTTTGTACGTACTGTATGCTACTTTATTGTTCTTCTGTGCCCGCCCCTACCTCGGCGTTGCAACCACTGCAGAACATCAATAGCGAGTATTTTGATTGTTATACATGACCAGTCAGGTGGAACCACATATCGTCTGAAGAGAACATGAGCTGTGTTTCGACTAAATCTTTAGTCACTAATGAAAAAACCACACACTTCGTCTATTCTTCGTTGTTCTAAAATTGAGTATTTTAATTATTGAGAGGTTAAATATCGTACATACCGATAGAATAAATGAAATCAGAAGCATTACAGTAGCCGAACTTAATCGTGTCAATTAGAATGTCTTTTCCTGATACAACGTCTGTTTAGCCGAGGGAGGATGACATTTCCAGCATCTTCTGTAAGGTACGATTTTATACACGTAGGAGTTGACTGGCTGCGACATGCCCAGCAGCCGAGAAGTAAAACAGCGCTCCAGCGGTCAGTACTTACAATAGAAGTTCTGTATATAACTGGGTAGACGTACATGCACTACAGACAAGGCCCCACATAAAACAAATTATGAATGAATTTCGATCACCTATAACAAACGAACAGAATCTTAATTTTGAGGTGTAAAATCAACGTGTACGTCGAATGAAAGATTTTCGAAACGATAATTTATTTATTTTTTTAATTATGTGATCTTTCAGTCCATTTAGATTACATCTACAAACCAGTAGGAAAATTAAGTGATGGGTGGCAACAAAATATTGCAAAGGATAATCTTGAGAGAAAATATAATTTTGTAAACACGAAACATATTTAGAGGCCTAAACCGTGCAATTTACGTGATCATACCAGTCTAGTATATACAGTCATGAAGCTTGAGTTGTTGAGGATACTAGGAACAATAGACTGTGCCGGTACTATTTCGAATTGTCTGTAATTAGGCGATAGTAGCGATCCTAGTGGTTAGCAACTATCTATGGGTGCATATTCCCTACGTATTGAGCTTCGTGACTATATATACTAGACTGTGATCATACCCTATTTATATGCACAAGATATCAGGCTTATAATTATAACATATTATAAAACATTGATAACTTTTGTTGTATTAGATTCCGACTGGAAAGCCTTTAGGATGATGGCATATGTGGAAGTTAATGAAAAATACCACAACATTTCGCTGGCGTGGTGCACATGTTCAGAATGAACAAAAATGGCGACATGAACGCCTCAACAGAAAGAGTTTTGCGTTCATTCACTCGTGGAAATGAAACCTGTGAAGCATGTGCCACGTGCATTTCAGCGTGAATTTGACCTTTGACCTCACCACGATTTTGCCACCTACGTGAGCTTGTCAAATAATACAAGCAGTTATGAGAAACGGGCAGTGCTGTGTACATGCGTGTGTAGCATGGTTTGTAAACGGATGGCATACGACAAAACGTAGAAAAGTTTCGCACGGTTTTGCAAGAAGTTCGAGAAGTCATTTCGAACTGAACCGCTCACTTGACCTCCACGCTCCCCTTATCTTACTTACCCTTCTGGATTTTTTCCTCTGGGATTTTTATGAAGGACCAAGTGTATCAAACGTCTGTGCGAACTTGAACGATTAGCGACGAAAAAATTCGTCAGGTTATCGACGTCACACCGAAAATGTTACTGAATACCTGGTTGAAGGTGGAGTACAATTTGGACAATTGCCGTAACACTGAGGATGAGCACATCGAAGTTATTTGAGTATCACACAAAATTCATGAGTTTATCTCCCACGAAACATCAAGTTTTAGATTAAATTATGGTAACTTTGAAAATTCTTTGCAGCATCCACATCTCCAACTTTACGCATTCTGATCATGAGCGCCACATCAGCATCACGCGATGGTAAATTTCTATAAATTTCCACAGATGTTATCATCACATCTATAGAAATATGTCTAATCGGAATCTAATACAACGACGGTTATAAAAAAAATATTTGTAATGTTAATCCTCTAAGCCGTACACGCTGTATTTTTAGGTATATGTTTCAATTTAAAATAAACTAAATTTGTTTTTATTTGTACATGTAAATTGTGTATAACATCTAATTATAAATATAACACAGCTCCTCTGGTAATACAGGGACATCATTTTATTTTTACTTCAATTTTTATTGTATCTGAGTTTTTGAATGTACTTCACTCCCACCCCTTCTACTAATGAAGTTCGAACTGTCCACACAGAATCAAGGCTGCATATAGTAAACAGCACTGTGTGAGTATAGTACGTTCCAGAAATATGTTCGCGTTTTCCAGTGACGAAAGAGCTTTCAATATTAAATCATATTTTCGCACAGGTACTGTCTGTTTGCCTACGTCGCATCCCGATTTCCCCCACCTGCTTCTGCTCGCCCTTCTGTAAAAGCTGGGCTGTCTTAGCTCTTTTCTGAGAACCCTAATTTATGTTAGGAATTGGACGTTTACGTAATATTATACAGCTGTTTAAAATAACTTAAATAAAAGGGTCTCGTTAAGTCATTAACTGTCACGTGATTTCCCCCCTTTCTACGATCCTGCGGCATAACCACTTGGACAGACAGTAGACAGTATGTCTGAGTAATTCTATCTATGCGGGTCGGGCAGAAGTGAAGATTGAATTTACAGTACGTAAGGTACTCTTTTATAGAATAGGTACAGAATTATTTCAACATGAGTTACTAGTACGAAGGACGAAACTGGCAATTGGAATTAGATACAATAGTCTATAGTGCGATAATATGCACAAAAGAACTGAAGCCTGTATCGAAATGAACGGCCACCACTTTCAAAAATATGTTTAAATATCGATATTATGATTATTTTTCAATTTAACTTCATTCTCTATATTGTACGCTAATGTGCTGTATACAGTATAATATACACTGCATAATGAATACGTTCGCATGGATAACTCAGTTCGTGAGTAAAAACACTTATTGTTAATACAGTACTGCATTTTGATTAAATAAAAACCTAATGAAAATTATCGAACTCAAAATCGCTATATTTCCTAGTTTACGTAAATGGATGAACTACTTTTCTTCCCTCCTATATCTAGTGAAGTGATTTGTTTGTGTTTTATGTCAGTATCATCGAACTACAGTCGTGGAAGGGGTAGCAAACGGTGTTTCCGGTTCTCTAAAGGTGTAGCCAGGTTAATATTAAAAATGTTAGTAAAAATAAAATGATGTCCCTGTATTATGTAACAATTTAACTTACAGTGAAATCTATAACAGCTGACTGTTTTTATGAATTGGTCCACTAAAATTGCTAAGCAAACCAATCAATACATCCCATGCAGATAAAAATGGGCTCTTGTAAGTATTCCTCACATCCTAAACTCTGAAGACAGCATACAATTTTACAGGGCGGAAGTGAAATAACCCTGTAGATTTTCAGAGCTAATAGCGCATGCTTTATGCAAAAAAAAAAAAAAAAATTGTAATCCTACCATGTTGATGGAAGCTTCATAGTTTTCTCAGAAAAAAAAAAAAACAAATGTTGAACACCCTATTATTCGATAACTGAACGAATAGGATAGTGATTTTTGTCCATACCGATAGTAAAAAATCATTTATCCCTCGGGCTATTTCACTAGGTGCACGGTTTTCATTCAAATTCAGTTTAAAAATCACTAATCTGAAGCCACTGAACCATGCGACCGGCTTGCAACAGTGTAGCCAGACAGGGAGATGGAAGGTAGTTCACCTAGGGAGACATACCTGAGTTCGTTGACCTCTTACATCTGTATTATGAGAAGAAAGAGCAATGTGTTAGCGGCGATGTTGCCAGACTGCTGAAACTTCCAACTTAATTTTCTAATTAACCGTGCATTTAACCACAAAATGTAACAAAGGTTTCCTATTCATACCCTATTGTCCCTTTCAATCTGCAGGATTATTTCACTTCTACTCTGTATATTTGTAAAAATAATAGCTTATTGAATTGCGCGATGTAGCAATACATAGTATAATTTGGGACTTTATTTTCTAACTATTCTTTAAGTAAAATTTTCCTCTGTTGGAGAGGGGATTTTTTAGACGAACATATACAAGGTGTTCCATTTATCTTGACCATCCGAAATAACTTTGTACCCAAACACCAAATGAAAAATTGCTTCATATAAAAGGTGTACAACTGGAAGGGAGAAATAATATTTATGAAGAGGCAATCTTGTAGCATTATTTATTAATTAGATACGCGTATTAATATTGCTTCTTTTAATGGCACTATGTAGTTATTATTCAATATTTCAATTAAGCTCGACAATGTATCTCAGTGTGTCATTCTAATAAACAGAACGTTAATAAACTGAACGTTATTGGTGCATGGTTCCTGTGCATAGTATGAAGTGGTTTGGCTTTAAGTTGGTGTAAATAATACGTAGTACATTGCAGATATACTCAAGGTCACGTGACCCATTACACGTAGCTATGGTTTTATTCCGCTGAACACTGATGACTGAGTGAGTGGTCTGTGCTACATTTGGTTACGTGTGTTTACTGTAAAACAAATTTACGTGGAGTGGTTTACGTCACCTAATACGTATTGTTTACACCAACTTAGTCAAATCACTTCCTTTGTATATAATATGCACAGTAACCATACCGTCAAAGCACCAAGTAACATTCTGTTTATTAGAATGACCCACTATAATAATAATAATAATAATAATAATAATAATAATAATAATAATAATAATAATAATAATTCTTTATTTATACTGGCAGAGTTAAGACCATAGGGCCTTCTCTTACACTCTACCAGGTCACAAAGTATACAAGCAGTGAAAATTTAATGAAAAGTTAAAGAACAGAATACTAACATATTACAAAAAAAATAATAATAGCATAATAAAATCGACACTAAACAACATGGAAATAATACCATAATAGAAAAAAGAAAGTAAAATACATTGGAATATAGTGAAAGCAACTCATTTAGTACAAATGGTTAATATGGAAAACGTAAGGTAGAATATAACAATTGGAATATAATAAAACAATAATAAAAAAAATAAATACGAAAATTAAATAATATTCACAATAAAAAGAGTATGATAATAAATTCATCTGGTGATCAAGAGAACGAAAAAGGGAAAGGAAGGAAAAGAAATATATATATAATTTTACAAAACTATCCACAGAAGAGAGCTTATAACTGAAAAGAATCTGAATTGAAAAAATGCAATTTTAGTTTATTTTTGAAACTAGACAATGTCCGACAGTCTCTGACATGCGGCAGAGCTTTCCAGAGACGGTGAAACATGAAGAGTAGAAGGATGTTCTGTATTTAGGAATGGAGAGTGTGATATGGTTTTGTGAGCGAGTATTTATTTTGTGATATGAGGACAAGTGTTGAAAACGAGAAGCTAAGTAGCTAGGTTTAGAGTTTTGAAGAATATTGAAGAGTAACGTGAGAGATACTGTGATACATTTTTGGACAGGACTTGACGAGCTTAATTGAAGTACTGAAAAATAAATACATAGTGTTATTTAAATAAATAATGTTAATACTCGTATCTCATCAATAAATAATGCTACAAGGTTGCCTTCTCATCAGTATTATTTCTCCCTTTCAGTTGTAAACCTCTTGTATGAAACAATTTTTCATTTGGTGCTAGCGTACAAATTTATTTTGGATGGTCAAGAAAATGGGACACTCTGTAGATAACAGACACTTAAGTTGATTACAGAGTGTGATCCACTCTTACACAAGTCTAGTATAAGAGTACAAACGAGTGGTTAATTGAATCACACTGTTACATTAATAAGACAAGTACTATGGGTGGGAAGAGCCACATAATCACACTAGCGAGAGAAAACACTCGGGCGTGATGGATGTCCGATCTTGAGGGGGGGCCGTCGTCGGATCGTAAACTGTGTACGAAGTTGGAGAGGAAATTAAATCGTTTCCACTACGGAAATCCAGCTATAAATTAATTTTATTATCCTGCCTGTAAACCATAACTCTCGCTATCAGGTATAAAAGATGGAATGTAGTAATTGACGTCACTGTAACACCTTCGGTACGGAACCATTTAAGTACCGCTTCACGAAGAGTCGCAGAGTTTTAATGAATTATATAGCTCAAAGTTTTGCAGCTATAAATAACAACAATCACAATAAATTGTCGTCGGTGCTTTGGTGGTTTCCAAGATTGCCATTGGTGTAGAAATTCGTGAACTTGAACATGGTGATGGAGGAAATAATTTAAATACCGATATATTGATATTGCAATATATTGAAAACCTAATTTCGATAATCGATATATATATATATATATATATATATATATATATTGCATAAAACATCGATATATCGGACGATTATTGATATATCGCTATTCCGTAAGCAAATTACATTTTCAAGTGTACATTTACTGTATTACTACAATAAAATTACTTAAATTTTAATATTAATTTTTACCATTGAAACTAACATCATAACAATCAAAAGCATAAATGTAAAATTGTGACAATAAACAATACATTTTCAATACCATATGATTTAAGTCCTAACCTCAATAAAAATTGTGGTGGAAGTAAAGGTGAACTTAATAATTGATAGGGTGGGAAAGAGTTAAGTGAACTCTACATGGTTGAGTATTTAATATTGGAACACGATTTAATTATTCTAATTTTACATAGGATTCAACCCAGGACACAGATATAATGCTCTTTTCTACCTAACAACGTAATCATTTTTATACGTAAGTAAACAGAACTTGTAATTATTTTTAAATACAAGTAAATCGTACTTAGAATGTTACAAGTTTTAACAAACTTCACAGTTGATTTGATACAATACTTCTATAGTAAGTTCCCATTGCAAGTTATTGTTACACTCCAACATTCCAAACAACAATGGTGATGATGATATGGATAGAATTTTTATGCACTAAAAGATATAATAAGAAAACAGAATGTCAGTACTAGGTTGTGTATAGAAATCATAGTCGTAAACAAATGTCACATCGGTATTAAATTCTTGTTTCTCTTTCCATTTCAGAATATAGAAATAAAAGTTTTGATACCCGTTTTGAGGTCAGACGGTTCCCTTTCAGGGTGGAAGTTGCTCCTGCCTTGGAGAACATTAATAACAATATCAAAACACTAGTAGATAAACCTCCCGTCTGTCTCACGTTCGCACACATTGCATTTTGAATTTTGTGCTGCATACTAAATAGTTTGAATTCGAATTCCAGTCCAGCCAATTAGAGCAAAGTATTTATTGTATTGGATATTTCAAAGCTGCACAATTATGCAACTGTCCACCTTCATTAGCGCCATGTCTTAGGGAATTATCGGAGTTGTCTAGTGTGGATTTTGTTGTTGTTGATGATGATAGTAATAATTCCTTTAAAAAACGATAAATTTATGAGAGAAACCGATATATTATACGATATATTGAATCAAACTTTTGATATCGATATATCGGTATATCGAAACGACAATATCGGTATTTCGTAAAAACCGATATATCGTTTCCATCTCTACTCGAACACGGCTGTTGATTATGAATATCTGAGAATGAGGAAAATTCTTGGCATTGCGTTCTCAGAAAAAAAGAATAAAGGTGATAGGTTTGTGTTATAGATTTACGACTTATAAAGGCAAGCGATATTAAGTGCAAAGAAATCAATAAGGGAATAAGAAAGACATTTTCAAGAAAGTTATTACCCTAGCCCTAAAAAACCCTAAAAGTAGGATACACAGAACTAAACTCACACTACCGTACTGTACTATACTATGTAGATGTACGTATGAGATAATATAAGAAGAGAAATTGCTAACATTACGGTAATACTTAGAACTTTTGCGTGCGAATAACAATTTAAACAAAAGATATCGGTGGTGTGTGAATGCAGAACAATACCACTTCGAACAACCCCTGTATTAGTAATAATTGTGAAATAAAAATATGATTTTGTGTGAGCTGTTATTAAGGGGAATGGAATCTGTTTTCAGATATTTTCTAAATTATTATTTGGTTTTCCTGCTTTAAAATGGTATATAACATATGCCTATACAAGTTTTAAATTTAAGGCTCACTTTCGAAAAAGAAAAAAAAAATACGGATTCTGGTCGGAAAATTATGTATTTTTTTTTTCAATTTAATCGTTGATTTTTCCTGTTTAAAATGGTATAGGTCACATGATCCCGCTTGATTGAGGTTCTGTCTGATGTGTATATCTATTATCGAGCAGTACATCTCACTTAACGATATGTGTCAGAGGAAGATTATTGTTTGTGGGATGCTAAAAAAGTAGCCTCTCTATACGTATTATTCCCTCTTTCATTTCCAAGCACCTCTGTCTGCCTAACCCACAGGGTACGCTATGCCAACTTCGGCATCACGTAGAATAAAAGCGACTCGTCAGGGTCACCAGGTTTCTATCCTTAAAATGAATAACCAGACCCAACCTATCATCCCTAAACATTCGGTACTAATTTCTGAAATATCCTGTATCTTGTTTTAGCGCTCATTTTCTGTAACTTTAGTTTTTTCACACACAAAAAAAAAAAACCTTTCTCAGCTAGTATTTAATGCACAAAGCTGAAATTTTCATAAATTATTTATCTGGATGTTTTACATATCGTCATTGTTCCTGCAATAACTCCTATGTGACATATTTAACGATTTTAAGATTTTTGCTCTATTAAATAACTTAAATACTGATACAGCAAATAATAAAATCTCCTATATGTAATTATATTTCTTTCTTTCGAAATGTAAGAATTCACAATCTCCTATGTACGGCTACCATAGAATGAATAAATGTGTTTTTCCTTCCTGCAATATATATATATATATATATATATATATATATATATATATATATTTTGCACATAGGAGTTATTGCAGGAAGAGCGACGATGTATTGAAACAATGATTTTTGGATTTGGTTAAATTTTGGAGATTTACAGGAGGTAATGTACTGAAAATCGGTGGAAAATAATATACCGTACGAATGGAAAAAATTATATCTCGGTAATGAAATAATTTAAAGAAAAGCTACTGTTTCAGCATAAAATAAACTCATGTGTACGTGAGCTGTAAAAAGAACAGCTATCTAGCTTCAACAATTTTTTAGAAAAAGTTCCTTATTTAAGACATAATTTAATATTGTCAAGATAGGCAATTCCGTATCCCCTTAACAAACGTTCTATAGTCAGCGTTTCTCAAACTATGGTCTGCGGACCACATGTGGTCCTCGAAGTCTGCCCTTGTGGTCCTTCAAAAAAGACAGAAGAAAAAATTAAATTCAAACGAATTGCGTGTCTCACTATAGCTGAAAATCTCAGAGTTTCGAAATGACACATGGCAATCGCTTTTCACTTTTCTCCCAGTATTGACATTTAATGAAATTTATTACCCTACCTGTCTACCGACTTCCCACTCTACTCTCAACAACAAAAGAGGAATTTGAAGCACTATGAACGTGGTGTTTCTCGCCATCTTTTCCCTGCACATCTGGCGCCTGTAACCCAGCCAGGACCACCCGAATTCATAACAGAGGACCAAAGTACCGAACCTTTTCATGTATTTATGACTTTTTTAATAGTTTTACCGACACTCAGTCTGCACATTGAAATGGTCACGTGCTGTACGTCGTACACCAATAATACAACTCTGAGGTCACAATTTGAAAACTTATTTTCCAAGTAAATATTACGAATTTCCATGGATTCGTGATCCCTTTCATTGCGATATTGAAAATAATAAACTTTCATGGAGTGAAAGAGAACAGTTAATTGAAGTCTCGAATGGCATCGGACTTAAAATGAAATTCGAAGCGGAAGGTGTGGTTAATTTCTGGACCTCATCACAAGTGAAAAGAGAATATAGTGAACCGTACAAAGGTGCTTTAGAGATTATAATTCAGTTTGCATCTACGTATCTGTGTGAGATAGGGTTTTCATCAGTAACTCTAATAAAATCAAAATACCAAAATCGACTTGATGTATGTGACGATCTCCGATTTAAGCTTGCCAGCATACATCCAAGTATAGAACTAATTGTGCAAGAATCTCATTAATGTGAGTACCAACATTTATTTATTTTTTTAGTTAATTAGTTAAAGATTATCTAAACTCTAATACTTCGAGTGATTAAAAAAAACGAAAATGAATTTTTTTCTATAAACATTAACTTAATTAGTTAATACTAATATAAAATTAGTTCCATTAAATTAATTTTAATTAATTGTTTATTTTAAAATATAAGTATACTGGTATTAAAATATGCTACAAAAATGATAAATTTGCTTTCGAAGGGAACAAGAGTAAGGTGGTCCGCGAAACTGTTCTGACTTAAAAAACTGGTCCCCACTTCAAAAAAGTTTGAGACGCTCTTCTATACGAACCTATTTTAACGAAGTTTAAGTGATTTTAAAAATGTCATCACTTTCAATTAACCCCATAAATAAATACAAGCGGTTTATCATACAACGAAACATGCACAGGCTTCTGTGAAGTCTGGAAGTAAGACACGTAAAAGGTCACTCACCGATTTTGTTGTACAGTTCGGGCATGTAGAGCTCCGTCTTCTCTCGGCAGAACATGTGGTACTCCGACTGCTCAGAGATGGGCGTCACGCAGTTGAACTGCCTGCAGTTGGTGTACGCCTCCATCACCTCGACCGGCGTCCACCTCGCCGTGCCCCAGTACATCGCCCAGCCTTGGCTGATCACGTGGTTCATCGCACGCACCACCTCTGAAACACCAAGCAACACGCTGTATAAGTATTCTAAATCTTTTTGGCCCCTGAAATTTAAAATGCTATTAAGGCTATAGATTTGTGAAATTTCTAACTTACACATTTTATACCAATTATTCTGAAACTTTCACAACATATTTCTCACAATATGAACATGCAATAAACAAATTTTCACTTTCGTATTCCAATTAGTTTACTTACAATTAATTGTTGTTTTTTTCAAATACTGAATTATAATTGTCCCAATTTTCAAAGTTTACATAATTTTTATTCAAATTTATAGGTTATTTAATTTATTCCTGATAGATGTATGTAAAATGTGATACATGACTTTCATGTTTTCCAATTACGTTTTGAGAGAAAAAAAATATTTACCCTTTTAGTTGTTAATTTTTCAATTTTCTTTAAAAGTTATAACATCTTCAACACATGGTGATTTCAATACTTTCAATAGAAGAAGAAAACACATTTGTCAGTTTACATCACATGCTTTTGTGATTCTGTGCAAAATTTCACTGAGATTGGAGAAAAACTGCATTCATTAGATAGAGCATTTTGAATGTTACAAAATGTTGAAAATCAGAAAAATCGAGTAAACGAATATCGAAGTACAGCATAAATATTATATATATATATATATATATATATATATATATATATATATATATATATATACATATATATGCTATCGATATCCTTCCTATACAGGTCTACCACAAATATTTTTTTCCTACATAATAGCGGGATATAATGAATTGAATGAAAAGCAAAATTAGTTAGAATGAAGAACAAAGTTTGTCAGAATGACAGTTAACAGTTTAAAGAGCTACAGATCCACGCACGCGCTGCCCTTTAAATTCGTCTTGCGGGTCTTTAAATTGTCACAGGGCCAAAATAAATACAGATTGAGAAAACTGAAACATTATTTTATTTTTTATAGTTAAAAACAAAATTTATATTTTTTAATGGTTTCTACGTTATTTTCACCGATCCATAGCCTTAATGGAGCTAAATAACAGCTGTGAGCAATATGCAATCAAGATAAATGCAAACAAGGCAAAGACCATGGTTGTCGGAAGAAAAATAAAAAAGGTAAACGTGCGAATTTTAAATGCTGCAGTAAAACAAGTGGACAACTTCAAGTACTTGGAGTGTACTATAAGGAGTAACATGAGCTGCTGTCAGGAAGTCGAAAGGAGGATAGCGATGACAAAGGAAGTTTTTAATAGAAAAAGGAGCATCTTCTGCGGACTTCTCGTGAAAAAACTAAAGAAGAGAGTAGTGAAGAGTTTTGTGTCGAGTGTGATATTGTATGGGGGCAGAAACATGGCTATTACGACGAAGTGAAGAGAAACGATTAGAAGCATTTGAAATGTGGATATGGAGAAGAATGGAGCGTGTGAAATGGACAGACAGCATAAGAAATGAAGCTGTATTGTAAAGAGTTTACATTCAAATATTTATATTACGATACAACTCCAAACGTTTGGATTTTTAATGAATAACTTTGAAACTAATGCTACGGATCCATGTTCGTATGACATTTCGTGCGCAAAATGACCTAAAGAACTGATTCTTAAAGAGCGGGTCGTTAGTCTGAAGTCCACAGCTGTGGAGTGACTATTAGCCTGACTTGTGTTTCTCAAAATTATTTAAGATGTGCCTACTTTTCGTTCTTTCAGTCGATAATTCAGTATGCCTTAATTTTCTTGGGAAATGGTAGCAAAATTGGGAGTGTCTTGATTTTGCAAAAGAAAGCCATTAGAATGCTATATCCATGAAACTATCTTGAACATTGTCGACCACTTTTCAAACAATCACAGATATTAACTTTCATAAATATATATACGACCTAGTCTTTCACACTCGACAAAATATAGATAATTACTCATTAGTAGCCAATATACATGATCATGATCACATGAAATTAGAAATAGTGAGCAAATTAATATTCCATACTGTAGATTACATAAAACTAGTAGGCTACAAATTTTTCTGTCATGGGGATGAAATTATGTAATAAAGTTTCCAGTCAATATTATAAGTTACCAACCAATAGTTTCAAATCTAGATTTTATAATTGGCTTTTAATTAATCCTTTCTACTCTGTAGATGAATTTTTTTAACATAAATTGATACGAAATTGTTTTTTAATAAATAAAGTTATTTACATTTAGTTACAAATAATACATTAAGAATGAAGTGTTTTCATTAATTTCTAGAGTTTCAAAATGTTTTGTGTTTTCATTCTAATTAAACTTTACTGTTTTCAATTATATGTGTATTTTCAAATGTATGTTTTTTCCCCCTTATGTATTTGTGACGAAGTCTACCACTGTCTGTTTAGTGGCTTAATAAATTGAATTTGAATTGAATCGTGAAACGAGCTACCCGGGTTCAAACCCTGGTTGGAACAAATGATCTGGTTGAGGTTTTTTCCGGGATTTTCCCTCAACCCATTAAGAGCAAATGCTGGGTAACTTTCGGGGTTGAACCCGGACTTATTTCGCTGGCATTATCACCTTCATTTAATTCATACGTTAGATAACCACATCAGTTGATAAAGCGTGGTAAAATAGCCAATCAGGGGCGGCTTTCGAAGGGGGGCTGCGGAGCTGCAGCACCCCCAGACATTTGTGGCTCTTGTCTCGTTTTATGTTGTGAGAAACATTTATTATACAGTCTCTATTTAGCGGCTCGAATTTTTTAAAAAAATTCGCTCTCATTGACATGCACGCAATCATTAGTGAAGTCACTTCCTCCCCTGGTGCTCCAGAGCGAATCGAGAGACAAGGGCGGATGGTGAAGTCACTTCCTCCCCTGGAGCTGCCAGTCTCGTCTCGGATGCTTTGCGCGTTAGTTTTACCCCTCCCCCTGCCAGCCCCTTTCCGTGAATCCAGAGTTTCCAGGCGCTGCAAGATTTGCAGCAGTTTGTCAGTAGCGCGCAGTTTTAAATACATTTTATTTAATGTTGTGAGTATAACAAGTGCAACAGTGTTTAATTCTGTGCAATATTTACAGTCTATTCAGTTCAGTACCTTAACAATTCAGGAGAAATGTGAAATTAAGTGCCCATCATTTGAATCATAATGGAAAGAACCGCTAAACAAAATAGCCTACAAAGCTCGCATTATTTTGCTAATTTATCCAGTATCCCTGCTTTCATCTCTTGATCTCCACACTGTCTGTATTAGATTAATGTGTTTCAAAGACAATTCCATCAGCTGGGGCAACAAGATGGAGTTTTAAATAAGAACAGTAAATGTTGTTCATGAGAAGAAGGAGCCATTGCTAGAATGTTTCCAAACCATAATGGAATCTGAAACATCTAACAACATCGCAATAAATAAGGCAAGCGCCCTGGTGCTTACTCTTGAAGATCCTGAATTCAATTTCTGGCTCAGTTTTTTCATTTATTGATGTATCATGTAGATATATTATACAACCAACTACAACGTCGCCATTTAGATATTTCTAAGGTTCAAATCTGCATATAAAAAATTAAGTTATGGTTTATTTAACGACACTCGCAAATGCAGGGGTTATATCAGCGTCGCCGATGTGCCGGAATTTTGTCCCGCAGGATTCTTTTAAATGCCAGTAAATCTACTGACACGAGCCTGTCTCATTTAAACACACTTAAATGCCATCGACCTGGGCAGGGATCGAACCCGAAATCGACTATGCTACCGAGGCCGACCCTGCATATCAAGCTTTGTTAATGCCATACAGACAATACGGAACAGTGCCAGTTGAGCAGCGAGATGTGTGAAAATGAAAACCCTAAAAAGTGTCGTAAGGTCGAAGGGATTCAGACAAGGGTTGCGGCAGCCAAGGAAGTGTGTGACAGTGGCGTAGCATGAAATTTTGAGCAGGGGAAGCTAACTGAAGTTGTCTTTCATGCAATATGAGAAAATGTATTACAAAAATACAGTCTTAAAATAAATAGTAGTCAATTTCAAGTCAGCAGTCGAAGATTGGTTGGAACATCGTAAGTAACACCAATAAGGCATGACCTCAAATGAGACGTAATAAAATACGATTTCACGGTTTACACATATCTCTTAACAAATAGACACGTATACGTATAACATTAGCTCACTCCCTGTCATACTTAGAGAAATCACAATATTAGTATCATTACGTAAGTATGCGTCTGTCTTTTGGTTGTGTCCTTCATTGACAGCAAGGGAGTCGGTCATTTGTTTTTTAAATCACACTTTTGTTCGTAAGTCAGTCTTGATAATACAATTGTCCTAAAAAAATTCAAGTAAATTAGTGTCAGGAACTGTTATTTCACTCATTATTTATTATATCAGCCACAATGCACACTAACACTTCAACTGAACACAACTGACGAAAAGGGATAACTCGGAAACTACTTATTTTAAATGTTAAAGCTAGCTTCTTTTCGAGCCTTGCGACTAGGGTAGTTTAAAAGGGATGGAAAATCTGCGGGGTGGATTACACAGAAGAAACCGGTCTGCTTGGAAGCTGGTGTGTGCAGGCTTCTTGTTTGCTGCTGCGTCACAAATAATCCTGAGCTGCCGCATCACAATATTTAAGGCGTAAATATAAATTCTATTAAAATTAATAAATAATTTTCTCTATAAACTGCAGGTTTATTATGAAATTGTTATTAACTGGGGAAGCTAAGCTTTTTAGCTTACATTGACGCTACGCCACTGGTGTGTGACCTCATTATCACACAAGCTAGCACCCAATTCCAGTTCATAGATCATCTGATATTATCTTCTCTTCTGTGTGACGAAAAATTTGAATGCTACAAAAGCTCATTTCCTGAAAATGACCTAAATGTATGTGTGAAGCTTTTTCCAATGTTCGATAAAGACAAACTAAAAACGGAACTCACTGTGTTGTATCAGAGACAAGAATTCAGAAATATTAGTGACGCAGTCAAGCTCTTGCAGTTTCTTCTATCTGAGAACTTGCAGGCCTCATTTTCAGAAGTTGTGAAACTACTACGCATGGCTATCACCATACCAATGACAAGTTCCGAACCAGAACGCTGCTTTTCGTGTTTGAAGAGAGTAAAATCCTATCTCAGAAATACGATGAGAGAAGAGAGACTGACTGCATTAGCTATGTTTTCCATTGTAAAGACTATGTTAAACGACATATCGGATTTTAATAAGAGGATAATTCAAAAGTTTGCAACCTACAAGACAAGGGGCATGGAACTAATCTTTAAATAAGGTAATATGGTTTATTTTTTTATGCAGCCCCCCTGAATTCAATACCCACGAGCCGCCACTGTAGCCAATTAAAAATTAGTCGTGAATCACCCTGTATATTACACCTGTAATAATAACTATTTGTCCACCTCTCCAGGTTGGTGAATTACTGAATAATTTATTTTGTGTTTGACTGTTATTGACGTAATTCGGAACGACTCCGTTATCGCGTGCTATGCATTGCAAACCAGACGACCCTATTTCTTCCATTACACTTATGGCTTCAGGGCGTTAATCTGGTTCACTTGTGGACCTATAACTTACAATTTCATGAAATAGATCTCCAGGGAGACGTAAGAACGTGCATTAGCGGTTCTTCCATCCGAGCAGATGGACGGCTGCAGAATGCTTATTACGCCTGAGCGGACTAGATAGTAATTGTGCGATGCACCTATTCCTCTACTGATTACGAATTCATGTACTTGGTGCAACTGGGACGGGACACTGGAAATGCAGAATTAATCAGATTTAAATAATTTACGGCAGCACAGCAGCGGTTGAGGTCTCCACACGCGCAGTGCGGCTTCCAGCGCCCCCTGCGTTCGTTTCATTTGCTTGCGTAACAGATAAAATGTTTCTTTGCACGACGAAGTACGGAAAGCATTATTTTTCCGCTAACGAATAGGTCAATGGACTCTACAGTCTACAGGAAATTCGGAAAACAATATGTTGAGAAAGTAACGAGGCTATTGTGTTTCTGCAACTTTTCCAGTTGTATTCCACAAAATACCAATTTAATTTCAGAAATTATCAAATGTATTTCAGATTAGTCAATTTAATTTCAGATATTATCAATTGTATTTCAGATTAGTCAATTTAATTTCAGAAATTATCAAATGTATTTCAGATTAGTCAATTTAATTTCAGAAATTATCAAATGTATTTCAGATTAGTCAATTTAATTTCAGAAATTATCAAATGTATTTCAAATTAGTCAAAATTATCAAATGTATTTCAGATTAGTCAATTTAATTTCAGAAATTATCAAATGTATTTCAGATTAGTCAATTTAATTTCAGAAATTATCAAATGTATTTCAGATTAGTCAATTTAATTTCAGATATTATCAATTGTATTTAAGATCTGTCAAATTCAATTTCAGATAGTATCAATTGTATTTCAGATGGTATCAAATGCATTTTACATTTGTCAATTGCATTTCAGCTGGTATCAAATGTATTTCAGCTGGTATCAAATGTATTTCAGATTTGTCAATTGTATTTCAGATGGTATCAAATGCATTTTAAATTTGTCAATTGTATTTCAGCTGGTATCAAATGTATTTCAGATTTGTCAATTGTACTTCAGATGGTATCAAACGCATTTCGGATTTGTCAATTGTATTTCAGATAGTGTCAATTGTATTTAAGATGGTATCAAATGCATTTTACATTTGTCAATTGTATTTCAGCTGGTATCAAATGTATTTCAGATTTGTCAATTGTACTTCAGATGGTATCAAATGCATTTCAGATTTGTCAATTGTATTTCAGATAGTATCAATTGTATTTCAGATGGTATCAAATGCATTTTACATTTGTCAATTGTATTTCAGCTGGTATCAAATGTATTTCAGATTTGTCAATTGTACTTCAGATGGTATCAAATGCATTTCAGATTTGTCAATTGTATTTCAGATGGTATCAAATGCATTTCAGATTTGCCAATTGTATTTCAGATAGTATCAACTGTATTTCAGATGGTATCAATTGTATTGCAGATGATATCAAATGCATTTCAGATTTGTCAATTGTATTTTAGATGGTATCAAATCTATTTCAGGTTAGTCAATTGTATTTCAGATGGCATCAATTGTATTTCCTATTTGTCAATTGTATTTCAGATGGTATCAAATGTATTTCAGATTAGTCAATTGTATTTCAGATGGTATCAAATGCATTTCAGATTAGTCAATTGTATTTCAGATGGTATAAAGTGCATTTCAGATTTGTTAATTGTATTTCAGATAGTATCAATTGTATTTCAGATGGTATCAAATGTATTTCAGATTTGTTATTTGTATTTCAGATGGTATCAAATGCATTTCAGATTTGTCAATTGTATTTCAGATAGTATCAATTGTATTTCAGATTAGTCAATTATATTTGAGATTAGTCAATTATATTTTAGATGGTATCAAATGCATTTCAGATTTGTCAATTGTATTTCAGATAGTATCAATTGTATTTCAGATTAGTCAATTGTACTTCAGATGGTATCAAATACATTTCAGATTTGTCAATTGTATTTCAGATGGTATCAAATGCATTTCAGATTTGTCAATTGTATTTCAGATAGTATCAACTGTATTTCAGATGGTATCAAATGTATTTCAGATAGTATCAATTGTATTTCAGATTAGTCAATTGTATTTTAGATGGTATCAAATGTATTTCAGATTAGTCAGTTGTATTTCAGATGGTATCAAATGTATTTCAGATTTCTCAATTGTATTTCAGAAGGTATCAAATGTATTTCAGATCTGTCAATTGTATTTCAGATAGTATCAATTGTATTTCAGATGGTATCAAATGTATTTCAGATTTCTCAATTGTATTTCAGAAGGTATCAAATGTATTTCAGATTTGTCAATTGTATTTCAGATAGTATCAATTGTATTTCAGATTAGTCAATTGTATTTCAGATGGTATGAAATGCATTTCTGATTTGTCAATTGTATTTCAGATGGTATCAAATGCATTTCAGATTAGTCAATTGTATTTCAGATGGTATAAAGTGCATTTCAGATTTGTCAATTGTATTTCAGATAGTATCAATTGTATTTCAGATTAGTCAATTGTATTTCAGATGGTATCAAATGTATTTCAGATTTGTTATTTGTATTTCAGATGGTATCAAATGCATTTCAGATTTGTCAATTGTATTTCAGATAGTATCAATTGTATTTCAGATTAGTCAATTGTATTTCAGATTAGTCAATTGTATTTCAGATGGTATCAAATGTATTTCAGATTTGTCAATTGTATTTCAGATGGTATCAAATGTATTTCAGATTTATCAATTGTATTTCAGATAGTATCAATTGTATTTCAGATTAGTCAATTGTATTTCAGATGGTATCAAATGCATTTCAGATTAGTCAATTGTATTTCAGATGGTATAAAGTGCATTTCAGATTTGTTAATTGTATTTCAGTTAGTATCAATTGTATTTCAGATTAGTCAATTGTATTTCAGATGGTATCAAATGTATTTCAGATTTGTTATTTGTATTTCAGATGGTATCAAATGCATTTCAGATTTGTCAATTGTATTTCAGATAGTATCAATTGTATTTCAGATTAGTCAATTGTATTTCAGATTAGTCAATTATATTTTAGATGGTATCAAATGCATTTCAGATTTGTCAATTGTATTTCAGATGTTATCAAATGTATTTCAGATAGTATCAATTGTACTTCAGATTAGTCAATCGTATTTTAGATGGTATCAAATGTATTTCAGATTTGTCAATTTTATTGTATTTCAGATTTGTCAATTGTATTTCAGATGGTATCAAATGTATTTCAGATAGTATCAATTGTATTTCAGATTAGTCAATTGTATTTTAGATGGTATCAAATGTATTTCAGAATTGTTAATTTTATTGTATTTCAAATTAGTCAATTGTATTTCAGATGGTATCAATTGTATTTCAGATGGCATCAAATACATTTCAGATTTGTCAATTGTATTTCAGATATTATCAACTGTATTTCAGATTAGTAAATTATATTTCAGATGGTATCAAATGCATTTCAGATCTGTCAATTATATTTCAGATGATATCAAATGTATTTGAGATTTGTCAATTGTATTTCGGATGGTACCAAATGTATTTCAAATTTTGTATCTCCAATTTTTTATTTTATTTTTATTCTTATAAAGTATATTCGGTTTCATATAAGGATTTTTAAAAAGGTGTATACTGTACTGTAAAGTACTGTACTTCTTAACGCAGTAATAAATTCCAAAGTTATTTATCGAATTATTACATACATACGAACAATATAAATTGACAGATGTATTATTGTACAGTACAGTTCAGTACATAGCCAATTTAATTTCAGAAAATAAGCAATGTATTTAAGATTACATAAAGGTAGTCACTTTTATTTCACAAAATAACAAATGTAGGCCTACTTGAGATTTTGACATATATTTAAAAAAATGGAAAATGGATTTAAAAAATCCTAAACTTTATTGCATTTTAGCGTCCGACAGGCATATTCTCCAAAGCTATAAAGCTGCAGCTTGATGAATTGTACTGTGTTATACTGCACGAGCACAATCACCACCAACTTCTGAAATACAAATGATAGTTTCTGAAATACAATTGACAAATCTGAAATACAATTTATGTTTTCTAAAATACAATTGATACTATCCGAAATTGAATTGACTAATCGAAATTCAATTGATAATTTCTGAAATTAAATTGATATTTTCTGAAATACAACTAGAAAAGGTGTAGTCATTAACAAGAAAATAACGTTTTTTCCAATCACAGAGTTTGATGACACAATTTGAGGTGAAAGTTATTATGGGAGTGTCTTTAAAGGTAATGTCTCCTATTTTTTGTGTTATTGTTAACAAATTACGGAGTACTAGCTGTCATCCTGCTCCTTTTTCACTGATGCAAGTTTCGTACCTCTGCCGTTAGAGAGCTCTTAATTTTACTCTGAAACATGGCGGCATGTAACATCAACACAGTCTAGTATACACAGTCACGAAGCTTGGGTTTATGAGGGTACTAGGAACAATAGACTGTGCAGGTACTATTTTGCATTGTTTGTAATGAGGCGATAGTAGCGATCCTAGTGGTTAGCAACTATCTATGGATGCATATTTACCATAGTCTTAGTACAGAGTGATTTATATAGAACTGACACATTTCTTTCTTTAATTATTCCGTTGGAAATTCATTCAATGACCCAATTTTAGCACCAAATTAAGCAGAATGTTCTGGAGTTTCGATTCCTTGTCAGTAGATGCGCAGATGTTTATGTTTTATTCCTATTGTTGGCAGCACTAGATGCGCAGATATTTATGTTTTATTCCTATTGTTGGCAGCTGTTTTCGACATTTTGTGTCAACGTGAAAATGCAGTACACATTAAATCAACGACTCTTCCTTGTGAAGCAATACTGGATTACGAATTCAATTACAGCTACTCAAAGGGCATACCAGAGAGAATTTGGTGTTCGCAATCCTCCCAAAAGAAACACAATACTGGGACTGGTAAACAAATTGGAAACAACTGGATCTCTGGTGAGTGAAAAGGGCAAGCATCGTTCATCTAGGCTTCCCACGGTTGTTGTTGACGTAAGAGCACGACTGGAGCAGTCACCCAAAAAATCATTAAGACGTTTGTCGTAGGAGACAGGGTACGCCTACTCAATGTGTCAGAGAGCTGCGAAAAGTGCAGGCCTAAAACCAAGCTTCTTTGACGACCGAATAATTTCGAGGAACCTGTGGCCACCGAGATCTCCGGATTTGACAACGCCGGACTTCTTTCTATGGGGTTACTTAAAAGACAGGGTTTATGCCACACGTCCCAAGACGATGGACGATCTGAAGCACATCACACAGGAGATTCAAGCTATTGACAACAGAGTCCTCCAACGAGTGGCCAGTAACATGGAATGACGTGTTGAGTTGTGCCTTATGCAGGATGGAGGACATTTTCAACATTTGCTATAGAGGTAAATAATCTCCCAAAATTCCTCTACATTTTAGGTATAATAAGTTGTCGCTAGCACAATTCGTTTTAAAACAATTAATGAAAGAAATGTGTCAGTTCTATATAAATCACTCTGTATATACAGTCACGAAGCTCAATACGTAGTAAATATGCATCCATAGATAGTTACTAACCACTAGGATCGCTACTATCACCTCATTACAGATAATGGGAAATAGTACCGACACAGTCTATTGTTCCTAGCACACTCATAAACTCAAGCTTCGTGACTGTATATACCAGATTGTGTATTTACTATGTATTGAGTTTCATGAGTATACAGGGTGTTAAAAATAACGTTTACAATGTTTCAGGGATAATAGAGGAGGTGAAAACAAATATTTTTTGTAAGTGACAAAACTTTGACAGATGCGCCCTTTACTGTGTACGTAAGTATTAGTATAATCCATAAAGAACAAG
The DNA here is from genome assembly GCF_040183065.1 of Periplaneta americana. Taxonomy (NCBI): domain Eukaryota; kingdom Metazoa; phylum Arthropoda; class Insecta; order Blattodea; family Blattidae; genus Periplaneta; species Periplaneta americana. The sequence goes on from NC_091125.1 coordinate 138,052,634, forward strand.
ACCAATTGTCGTTTTAGAGGTGGTGTTCAAACTGCCGTCCATTGAAGGCATTGCACAACTGGTACCTTCGTACTATGGAGTGTCTGCAACGCTCAAAAAGGCCAACATTGTCTCTAATAACATGTTCAGCTTCAACAACGCGAGCAACTAAGTCTTCTGCCGTATCGATCGGTGTCTCATACACAAAACGTTTCACGTCTCCCCACAAAAAGAAATCCAGTGGGGTTAGGTCCGGTGATCGAGGTGGCCACGGTACCGGCCCACCCCTGCCAATCCAACGATCGGGAAATGTAGCATTTAGGTGGTTCCTGACACGACGATCAAAGTGTGGAGGGGCACCGTCATGCTGAAACCATATTCGTTTCTCTGATGTTCAATGGGATATTTTCTAAAAGTTCTGGTAGGACGTCGCGTAGAAAACCAAAATAATTATCACCACTGAGACTGTTCGGCAACAGATAATGTTCTACAAGATGGTCGTGCACAAACAGAACTAACCAGTGTGTGTTGTGACGGAAGTCAAGTCATCTATCCTTCAGGCCATCTAGCGGCAAAACGGCGCATCTGCTAAACTTTTGTCACTTAAAACAGATGTTCGTTTTTATCTCCTCTATCATCCCTGAAACGTTGTAAACGTTATTTTTTAACATCCTGTATACTAGACTATGACATCGTATGTCGGTGCGTCTGAAGCTGAGAGAATAAAAAGATAGGAGGGAGTAATCGAGGTAAATATGCTTGAAATCGGTGAGACGGATATGACGTCAAATTACAACTTTTACGCCCCATAATCCACCGCGAAATACCGAGAATTGCCAAATATTAAATTGCTACTATCGGTTTCGGTCATACGTACGTAAACGGATTAGAATGGTTGTGGAGGTAACGGGAGTATTAGCAGATTATTGTATCAATGTACATTTCACTGTATGTTTATTAAAAGTGTTATGGTTGTGACATGGACTGGACACTTCTTCTATCAAGAAGGATGTTGGCACTTCTTCATATGTTAAAACATAGGGGTACATCAACGGACATATTCTACAGTTGAGCCGGACAGAATACAGTATTAACTTATTTATAAAAAATAACATCTGCTGAACTTGACTACACTTTCGAAATATTCACAACACAGCAGAATTCACAAGGCAGTTATGTTTCACTCACCACACGATAATTTTTAATCGGTTTGATAAATTGAAATTTTTATTTTATTATTTATTTAATTTATGTACACTAAAAAGATACATTAAAACTATTACATACATAAAGCATCATCATCATCATCATCATCATCATCATCATCATCATCATCATCATCATCATCATCATCATCATCATCTTCACTTCATGGTTTAGGCTTAGTGCCTATTCCGTCTTCACATTTTATTCAGTTCCACCTCTTTCTACGACGTCCGACATCTCTTTTGCCTTTAGGTTGGTACTGTTGTATCAGTGCTGGAATTCTTTCGTTATCCATTCGAGACAGGTGTTCTTTCCACTTTTCTTTATAATCTTCAACTTTTTCGTTTATGTTGTATATATTTAATTCCTTACGGATATCCTCATTTCTTATCAAATCCCTTCTTGTATATTCCTTTACTCTGCGAAAAAACCTCATCTCTGCAGGCTGTAATTTACTTTTATCTCGTTTTTTTATTATCCATGATTCGCTTCCATATATCAACACGGGTACTGCCATAGTTTTATAGAACTTTAGTTTTGTTTCTTTTCTAGTTTTATTTTTTAGTGTTCTATTTATTGTTCCGCATATTTACTGGAATTTGCTTGTTTTGTTGTCAATATCTCTATCTATATCATAAGTTATATTACAACCTAAATAATCAAAATGAGATACTTGTTCTATGGGCTTATCATCAACTATTATTTTTGTACGAATTGGACATTTACCACTGTGGGCCATTACTTTAGTTTTATGAGTTGATATACTCAAATTATAGTTTTCTTTTCCTAGTAGGTGTAGTTTGTGAATGGCATATTGCAATTTTTCTTCACTGTCTTGTATTAATGTTACATAATCGGCAAACATTAAAACATTTAAAAATGTATCTTTACTAATCTTTATACCTGGATTCACCTCCATTTTCCATTTTTTAATTAAGTCATCTAGATATACGTTGAAGAGACTAGGTGTTAGGCTACAGTCTTGTCTGAGTCCTTGATTTATTCTTATTTCTTTGTTTTCGATGTTCCTGTGTTTATTATTATCTCTGTATCTGTGTAAAGGCATTTTATTATTTCTATCAAATGTGGTGGGTAACCTTTATTGTACATTATTTTCCATAATTTGGATCGTTCTACACAATCAAAAGGACATACTTAAAACAGAAATCTAAATTAAAGAATTTATCCTCGTATGAGCTCGTGGTCGGGAGATAAAACACACTTGATCTGTTAATTGAATTTTAAAAGAAATCGGTTAATCATTTGATTAAATCGATAGTTCTAGCTAAAACTAATGTTTTGGGATAGTGGCCGAACATCTACGACTATAACCTGAATGTATTGGAGTCTCCTCTACAAACTTTACAATTAGTATGGCTTCATTAAGTATAGTATTTCCCTTTCATGAACGTCCTTTGTAAATAATGACGCTGATATTGCTGGTGGCAGCGGACTCACCTTCCATGGGGCACATGGGGTCTGCCTTATGGACGATGACGACGTCGATATAGCCCAGTTGGAGTCGCGCCAACGATGCCCGCACCGACTCTATGACGTGTTTCCGGGAGAGGCCTCGCTCATCAGACCTGGAGCAAGGATACACTGGGTCACAACTGGAAAATATAATACTGCGGCAAATAAACAGAGATATTGAATTCCTTTCAAAGAAATAGTGAAAGTTATATTGAAAACCACTTTTCCGTTTTCTAATACATTCCTCTACTATCGGTACAGCGAATAGCAAGATCTCAGAAGTGGAAACAATTGTGGCTTTGGAAAAACTAGCAGAAATATTACCATGACGTCTGGAATGGACCCGAAAACATAGAAATCTCTTGCTTTCTGAGGAAATTTCAGTTTAAAGAACAGAAAATAAAGAGATGTTACTGGTTTGGTTTACCGTCCTACGGCATGTGGACAGGCCGGTGTTAATCTACCGTCTGCCGCCCAGTCTGATCTCCGATCCCCCTTCACGTCTGACGCGTCCATGCGTGTTGTGCAATTGTGCGATTGTTGTGAGCGTAGTTTTGAGTAAGACACCGCACAAAATGGCTAGCTATTTGGCTCTAGAAGATAGTGTATTTGCGTGCAAAGCACAGACTATTATAGGCCCAAATATGAATCGACTCGCCAAGTCTTTAAGGAGCTTATTGTGAAATTTCCGAATACTCGGTCTTCAGGGATTTATATGTTATAATATGAAATAATTTTTATTAATATTGTCAAGTAAATCTCTAAAGAAAATAACATGACTGTCGAAAATAAATTTCTTGAATAAACGATCCCAGTAGGACTATAGTTTTTTTTACAAGATTACAAGATTTTTATTGCAAGCTAAAATTACATACAATAACAAATATTTTACAATACTATTGTAATACTCGTATATGAATATTCTTCAAAATTCGAAATTGATTACAAATCTCATAGTCAAATAGTCTACATATTACAGATTATTGTATAAATACAAGGTAACTGGCTCATACTCGAAAAAGCAAGATGCTTGAGGTCGGATGTGACCAAAAATGAAAACTGGATAGAAAAAATAATAATAATAAAATAATAATAAATAAAAATAATAATAATAATAATAATAATAATAATAATAATAATAATAATAATAATCTGATTAAAACTGTTAAATGTAATTACACATAAAGTTTAAAAAGAATAAGAAAAAACAAAAACAAACGAACAAAACGGTACCATAGCCTATACATAAACATAGGCCTACTAAGTTAAGAATACAACACTGTTAAAGTGACAGAAAAAGATAAATAAATAATCCGAATTTACATGATTATAATTTAAAAAACAGTTCAAGGACTTGTTTTTGAATAATTTATTGTTTAATAATTTTAGTTTAGGATTCCTCTTTATAAAATCATTATATAATCTTGGACCGTAATTAGAACTGTGCCTTAGACCTGATTCAGTCTTATAGCTTAGTATTAACTTTACACTACTGTAGTAACTTATTCCCTATACAATGTACACTCCTGACTGAGGATTTCTCTTACACACCGCGACGTACCCTCAAACCGCAGCGCTCGCGTAGTGCAGTCTGATAGACAGCAGCTTGTAACCTTGCCCGTGTCCTAGACATGACCGCTCTAGAAGAAATTGATCCACGTTGGCGAGTGAGTAGTTGCAATATTGTTTTTTAGACTCCGCGGAAGTGGCACTGCTACGGGACTAATTCTGACTGCCACAACCGCAGTCCTCACCGAAGATCTGCTCGTTGGTATAACGGTAAACCAAACCGATAACAATATTGTATTTGCAAGGAATCAATATGGAGAGTTAGTGAGTGCAGAAATTTGTTGGGACCAGAAACGCTAGCATACTTGTACGCTAACATTTTGCGAAAAATTCTATTGCGCATATGTTTCGCAACTCTTATATAATATTTTTCAATTGCAGTGACAGTAGATATAACACATTTTTATTTAATTTTCTATTTATGAAAAATTCGGTAAGGTTTCCTATTTCTCTCATGCGTTTAGGCGCTTCGATTCAAGGTCGAACTGATAGCTTAGGTTTAATCGCCGGTCACGACTAATTCAAAAACTTTTGATTACTTCTAGCAGATATCTTTGGCATAATAATAATAAAGGTAAAGATGGTCTCTACAGACGCCATGAAGTGGTACTGAGCATGGGACCATGGTAGTAGGATTTTATGATCTTAGCATTAGAATGATGTGGTTAGCACTACACACCAACTGCCCCTTCACCTCCGGGAAAGAACCGGTAGTGAATTTGACAGAAGGTTAAGTTGATCTCTGGGCCGTTCTGGATGTTTTGGAAAAGAGAATAATCCCGCAGCCAAGTGGAACTAAACAAGGGGCCTTCCAATCCTGTCAATTGCTCTACCATCTGAACTATCCGATTGCAGCCGCGCTGACGTAAATAATACGGTCACATTTTTTATACCTCAAATTTTTGGAACACACACTTCGTTTTACATAAATCATCAAGTAAAATCTTGTGTATATATTCCTTTTCTACACCGAAATCATCTGCTAACATTGTCAAAGACATACAACATTCATTTTCATCGTCTCACTCACTTTTCTGATTAACTCTTCGTTTGGACTGAAACTGGACGCCCTGATCTTGTATCATCTTTCAGAACCCCTTGGCTTTCCTTGAAACGAGAAAAGCAGCAGAAAATGTGTGTACTGAATAACAATTTGTGCCTATGAACTTGTTTTAACAATATCACCGTCTCGGATGCACGTTCACCGATTTTATACAGAACTTAATGTTAGTTTCTTGATCAATTTTGATTTTGTGATATGAACGCTTAAAACTGATTTCAGAAACATAGAATTAACGATGCGCTGGCCAATGGTAATTTTATGTTTGGTAAGGTATGTAAACACATATCTTATCAGTAGGGTACTGATTTTTAGGCAGTTAAAATGTACAAGAACAACAAATATCTAATTAGTTCTATATAAACTAAACAATTAAATGTGAAAAATAAGTTTTAGACATAAATTCAATACACAAACAAGTCTAATATAATCAATTTTTACCAAGCCTTTTCTTTTAAAGTCCATAATTTGCTTCTCAATAAATTATTAATACTTTTTCTAAATGTTCAACTAAAAAGCAATGCCGTCTGTCACTCAACACAAATTTGTATACTGAGAATAAATGCTCCACATCCACTGAAGTAACAGGAGCGTATTTTAGTTTTGACACTAGTTGGAGAGGAATGTTACATTGTAAATCCGTGTTCTTCCCTGCTAGGATATCTGAAGCAGTACGCAGGTCCTTCAGACCTACATTTCTCTGCAGAACTTGCTTCAGTTTATCCCGTACTTTATTTCCAACAGAACCAGGAACACATTTGGAATTTAAAATACAAATTTTCGAAATAAGAATGGGTGTTTTGACCTATTACAGATAAGGTATATTTAATTGGTCTTAATAGGCTCTGTCGTCAAAATAGACATTTTTAGCTGCTATTAAAATACCAATTTTAGGCATAGTTTTATATGAAACATGTAGGCTACATGCAAGTTTTTATGAACTTATCTTTTAAGGATTAAAGTAGGTTTTCACCTAAACTCCGAAGTCTACTCCTCAGTAGGGAGCGGATTCTTATGTACTACAAAAAGCTAATATTCAAACAGTTAGAAACTAGCAAGCAATAATCCATCTCTGATATAAATAATACCGTTGGGTTTCAAAGCATTAGCCAATTGTAGCGAATGGCCCAGCTCTATGTTCGCTGTTTAATTGACGAAGTTCGTGCCACTCCATAGGCCCTAGTATTGGCAAGGCCAGTGGTTCTATGGCCTTAACTCTGCCAGTATAAATAATAATAATAATAATAATAATAATAATAATAATAATAATAATAATAATTATTATTATTAATCATCATCATCATCATCATGTACGCTTATGGGTAGTCTTCTTTTCTGCCTTTCAAGTGATGCATTTAGTATAGATACAAGGCGTTTCCCTGTTTCTAGATAACTGATCCGTTTCCTATGTCGTGTATGTAGCTTACATTCGGGGCAATCCGGAAACTTATTGATTGCCCTTTGTAAGTTTCAATTTAGATAGTGCACATTTTTAGTGTTTTTTTTCTTTCATAGTGCATATTTGATCCTTTGATAGTGTATGAATGAATGGACATTTTACGATTTGAAAATGGATGAAAATCCTGTCTATAGTTATCAGAATGTTTTAAGGAGTTAAAATTGAAAACAGTCAGAGAAATAAACAAGTTTTGTTATTTATTTTCAAAGGGCCCAACGGAGGGATTAAACACATTTTTCATCTTTATATACCGGAAGCTGTGCTTCTTAAAAGAAGACTTTCATGATAATGACAGTGATGTTGATAGTGACGATAAAGAAGAGGAAGAGAAGTTGATGATTAGGGCTAGGATTTTGATGAAATTGCATCTTTTTTCTAGTAAACCAGAAACAAAGCTGCTTTATGTTATGTGATAAACTGAGTGTTTTAAGACACATTTGTTAGGGTATTTTTTTGTATTTTTTGCCTGTTTCAACTCATAAGAGGATATTTTGTTTTATTCGGCCATTTTTTAGGCATTTTCATTTTATTTTGGCCATAAATTCCCATTATTAATGTAAAATAATATTTATTTCCTTTCATATTTTCTTTATATATTTTGTCCATTAATATCCATTATTTTGTATAATATTTTAAACATTTTTCTACACAAATATTGCCATTTTAACGTAGTACACCCCATGTAATATATCAGTCTAACCATCCCTTCAATATAGACTCCTCTATTCCTGCTAATTCCGGATAAGAGTGGCCTTTTTGTAGACTACATGGAAACTAAAAGTAAAGTACATCCATGGCACTACAGCCCATGAAGGGCCAAGACAGATCAGCCGACTGCTGACCTCACGTCCACATGCCGAAGCTAAGGCGAGCGATCATATATGGAAATTGCTTCAAGTAAAATAATTAATTAAAGTGTACTACTTAGAAAAAATTATGTAAAATCTATCTATATATATAATTTGAACTGGTAATGGAAATTACGGGAAAACGGCTGAACGGATTTTAATAAATGACCCCTCATTTTGAAGCTTGGAACTCAAAGTTTTTCAGAAAAATAGTAGTTTTCAGTAAAATATCAATTTTTCAACATAATTTTCCTATTTTCCAAAATCCATCTGTCGTCAGTTTTGAGAACTAGCTAATTGCATTTCAGAATAAAACAAAACACACATTACAGTAAGCAATATTACACGAAGGCCATAATCTGCAAGAATGCTGACATATTTAGAGCTCAAATTAAATTGGTTATTAAAAACTTAACTTACTAAAAATAACTTACAGGTTCGATTCTGTTGTGTGTAATTTTCTGGGTACAGCTGTGTATTGGATATTAAAAACTAGAAAACTTGAGGTGGTTTGATGACATTATTACCATTAGAAATGAAATATTATTGTAGTTAATGCCATGATGTGACTATTTTTCATTAATTAAACTCGCTTCCGAGTGATATAAGGGGTTGTTGGACAATTGCTTCATTTAGGTCAAAATTACATAAATTCTTACTTAACAGATGAATTGCTGATTAATATTTGTTACTTATAATGAAACTAACATCTGTCCATTCTTATTATTATTATCTTTAATTTCTCTAAATAGATTTACAAAACCTCTAATGGCAATTACATTAATATTCTCATTATAGAAATATATATATATATATATATATATATATATATATATATATATATATATTCTCCCTGTAACATAGTCCTAGTAAGCTTATATGAAATTAATTTTCATCATTTTACTAGCTATCTCAAATATTAAATTAATTATAATTCATTGAATTAAATTAGCTCATAAATTAAGTTACTACTTTACCTTATAGATTTATCTAAATTTAAATAAATGTGTAGTGAAGATTATTGCTGGAGAACCTTTTAAGTGTAGTGAAAATATTTGTAATTTAAATTTATGTATTGTATTGATTAAGGCTGGTTGAGTGGGGAAGAGAAGGCCTTATGGCCTTAACTCTGCCAGCGAAAATAAAACATTATTATTATTATTATTATTATTATTATTATTATTATTATTATTATTATTATTATTATTATTATTATATTAATGCTACATTGATGATATTAAAGTGAAACGTTTTGGGGTTATATAAGTAGATGTAGAGAATAACTTAGATTTTGATTTCTATATTTTACTGAGTGGCGGCTATATAGTATATGTTACTGAAAGCTATAAAACTTACGTAAGATAATAATATTACTAAAATCAATTATTTTTATAGTTATTAATCAAGTGGCGTTGGGTCTTTTTCATATATTTAATGGCGGTGTGGTGTAGATATTTATATGCGTGGTTGTCTTCAGTATTGGCTCGAGAGAGAGAGTATCTTTCATTATTATGGAAGCAAATAACTTTCAGAATGTCTGGTATTCTTCATTGAAAATAAGTCTGAAAAAATGTTTATTTGAACGTCTAATGAACTTAGTTTGCAGCATTTGCTGCACAAGCCACTAGTTTAATTTAATTACTAGTTTAAATAATAAGTAGGCTTTTTAGGGCATTTTAAGGGCATTTTTAAAGATTTTTAGGTCACAAATGCATTGTTTTTAGGACATTTTTTCATTATTTATAGGTCATCAAAATCCTAGCCCTAGTGATGGTAATGAAAAATAAAAGATGAGAAGATATGGATAATGATGACGTACTTGGTGTTCCAGTAGATCTTGGTGGTGACGATGTAGGAGCTGCGCTTCCAGCCGCGGCGCTGCAGGATGCGGCCCAGCTCCAGCTCGGCGCGCACGCCGCTGTACGCCTCCGACAGGTCGAACACGTTGATGCCGCTGTCGTACGCCAGCTGGATCACCTCCTCCGCCTGCTCCTCCGTCACCCCGCTGCCGAACGTCACCCATGTGCCTGCAACCATGTTCACACGCCGGCCGTTACAATTCCAGCATTTGTCTCTTTTATAGCAACGGAGGAGGGAGGAATGTGGTCATGATGGTGAGGCCAGCGAATAGGGATTATAAAGAATGGACACTGAGCGAATTTTCCTGTGTTTTGTTTCTCTGTGCGCCAGCGGTTAGTTCCACTTTTAAGCGCTAGAGGTTAGTGTAATCGAGCATACGCTAAGATGATAATTGAGAACAGAGTTGAGACACAGGATCCAAACATCGCCAACCTTATTGCATAATCCAGTAACGTTTTGCTTCAAATAAATTCAAGTTAACAGCTTTTCCCTATTTCTCAGTGACAAACTAGTTGTAATATATTTCAGATATCATAAATTATATTATAAAATAATATAATACATTATAAAATTAAGTATCGAATTCGTTTAATATTTGTATATAATATAATATAGGTATATGGTTTTACTTCTCGTAAGAGTTTTGTTTTTCCATTTTCAGCGCTATCAAATCATTACATATTTTAATTGTTGTTGGGGTTAACGTCTCAACTCTCATTATAAAGGAACTCTAGAGTCTAGACATTACAGTTAATGACAGATTTATTATTTTATGGATCCAATTTATTTTGAGTACATAATGTACCTAGATGTATTAATTATATGTGTTATATTTCCGCTGTGTCGACTGCTAGCTGGTGTGATGTCAGCGCCAACTCTAGGGAGAAAGCAGAATCTGACGCTCTAGCTGGCTTGAAGGTCATTGAAATCGGTCCGGCTACATCAAAGGTACCGACGCGAAGTGTCCATTCTTTATAATCCCTCTTCGCTGGTGAGGCCAACGGGCTAGAAGTAAGAAACTTAGTGTAGGCCTATTTCTAGCTCGCTGAGTGATGTACTGATGGATGGACAGATTTTAGTAGTCGTAGTAGTAGTAGTAGTAGTAGTAGTAGTAGTAGTAGTAGTAGTAGTAGTAGTAGTAGTAGTAGTAGTAGTAGTAGTAGTAGTAGTAGTAAAGGGTGCGTCAGAAAGAACGGATGGATTTCAAACTATCGATACCCAGCGAGGGGAGGGATAGAATGGACGGGACAGCGACTGTTGGGTGAGCGAGAGAATGCAGTTTCAGTTGAGAACATGGAGTGGTCTGGCGTACGACGTGCGTTCATCGCAGACACATTTTTAAAAAATGAAGAGTCTGTGATCGCCACTCAGGACTCGTTTCGAGATCGGAAATCACGCTAGGATTCCAACTCGGAATGCAATTTTGCAATGGGTGGCTTCATTTCATACTACAGGTTCAAAAAAATAAATCACCAGGCGCATTTTGCATTTAGACTTTAATTTTCACAATTTTTAAAGAAGACAACTGTGCAAAACTTAATGCAGGAGATTGGAAGAACCGTGTTGATTATTATTGGCGTATTCTCACGAACGTGGCCCCTACCACCGTTCTGTTGACCAGTGACGAAGCCCATTTTTACCTCTCCGGCTGTGTCAATAAACAGAATTTCCGTTATTGGGCAGGAACTAATCCTAATGAATTGCACGAGAAACCGCTTCACAGTGAGAGAGATACGGCTTGGTGTGCTGTAGCAGAATTTGGTGTTTGGGGGGGCCTTACTTTTTTTAAGATGACGATGGCCGTACAGTAACCATTACAGGTACTCGTTTCGTTAAAAATTTTCCTGCAACCAAGTTTGAACAAGCTTACTGTTGATGCTGAGGACATTTGGTTTCAACAAAATGGGCTACTCCTCACACCGCGCTCACAAGAGCTCTTTCCGGGGCACATCATATCACATCGTGGCGACATTCCTTGGCCTGCACGTTCGCCAAATCTCACTTCCTGCAACTTCTTTCTTTGGAGCCATTGCAAGACGGAAGTTTTTAAACATCGACCACATACACTGGACGAACTAAAGACGCAGATTCGCAAAGAAATCGCGACAACCCCACCATCTGTGACTGTGAAAGTGATGGCGAACTTCAGAAAACGCTTCGATGCCTGTATCGAAAGCCAAGGACATTATATGGATGATGTATTTCATAAATAAACTGCATGTATTGGTGAGTCCGTTGATAACAATACATTTTTGATTTGATGAATCCTTACAATTTTCTTGCCCTGTGAAATTCATCCGTTCTTTCTGACGCACCCTGTAGTAGTAGTAGTAGTAGTAGTAGTAGTAGTAGTAGTAGTATTAGTAGTAGTAGTAGTAGTAGTAGTAGTAGTAGTAGTAGTAGTAGTAGTAGTGGTGGTGGTGGTGGTGTTAGGAGAAAATCCACAAATGATTAGGGAAAAAGCGGAAATTCTACTTGAAGCAAGTAAAGCGTTAAGGCCCATTCACAATGAAAATTAAACGCAAGCGCAACATAAACGCAAGACCTTGGACCCATGTTATTTAATGAAAGCATTCACAATGAAATACGTAAGCGCAAACGCTAACATAAACGCAAGAAAAGTTTGCAAATCCCAAACTTTTGCGCTTGCATTTATGTTATTTTGAAACAAAACACGATCGCAGAGCGCTCTTTTTACTAACACCATCTGTTGCCTGTTTCTACAAACCGCATTTTTCATCAAATCCTGCTTCAGAACGTTCCAAGTAAATAATTTTCATTTGCTACGGAATAATTTGATGAAATATTAATTACTTTGTATCAAGAACAGCTTTGTCTTTATGACAAGAGACACAAGTATTATAGAGGCAATGCAACTTGCATGAACATAAATTGTACAGATGAATGGTCACTTATGTAATTTGTTGCAATTTCTATAGCTTCGTAATATATAGTCGACTTTTCATCAGATAATCCAGTAGGCAGTGTCTACACATAACCTTTCCACGTTAATTCTAGGAGGCAGTGCTAAGTTCTAGCGTTAACGCTTACATTTTCATTGTGAATGGTATCACGTCTTTATGTCTTGCGCTAACGTTGCGGTAACGTTTGCGTTTTCATTGTGAATGGGCCTTTAAGGTTGGAAGTAAATCCCGAAAAGACTAATGGCCGGTTTTTCCAAGTATTGTTAGAAAATTTAACGACTGTTAAACTCTAAACAGTTTGTTAATTAATGAAATTGTAGGCCTATGTTTTCAACACCAGTTTGGTTTAACAGATTGTTAACAGTTTGTTAATTTTAAATGTAGGATTTCGGACAGTTAACTCGTTTAACAGTTAGTTAAATATGGCCGATGTCTCCACAGCTGTTCGAACAGAAGTTGCGAAATTAATATTTTGTGTCTCTCTCTAGGGAATGTTTAGCATATGATTGGTAATAGAACATTTAAACAATACTTTGGACTGTTTAAATACATCAATGTTATTTTATTTATTTCGTATTTCGTATCCATAATAGCAAAGAGGAAATATAACCTTACTTTGTAATTATTATTCAGCACATCACCTACAACTTTCATTTGTCAATTGTTTGTTTATGGAGCGTGGCCTACTATAACAGGTTGTCATTTTATGCAAGTTTCATGACTCACTCTATAATATAGAATTTAAAGATTAATTTTAGCCAATCAAAAATTGTCTTACATGTGTAGAATCATTACCAACTGCTGTTGAGTAGTTAAAATAATGCTAACAGACGTTATAGTTAAGTATTGGTTATCTTAAACAAAATTATGTTGAACAAATGGAAAATACATTAAAAAAACGTTAAAAATAAACAGACTGTTAATTTAGACATTCGTTAAGCAAAATTAAACATTACTTGGACAAACTGGCCATTAGTATATGATTATGTCTCGTGATCAGAATATTGTACGAAATGGAACTATAAAAGTTGGAGATTTATCCTTCGAAGAGGTGGGAAAATTCAAATATCTTGGAGCAACAGTAACAAATATAAATGACACTCGGGAGGAAATTAAACGCAGAATAAATATGGGAAATGCCTGTTATTATTCGGTTGAGAAGCTTTTGTCATCTAGTCAGCTGTCAAAAAATCTGAAAGTTACAATTTATAAAACAGTTATATTACCGGTTGTTCTGTATGGCTATGAAACTTGGACTCTCGCTTTGAGAGAGGAACAGAGATTGAGGATGTTTGAGAATAAGGTGCTTAGGAAAATATTTGGGGCTAAGAGGGATGAAGTTACAGGAGAATGGAGAAAGTTACACAACACAGAACTGCACGCATTGTAATTCTTCACCTGACATAATTAGGAACATTAAATCCAGACGTTTGAGATGGGCAGGGCATGTACCACGTATGGGCGAATCCAGAAATGCATATAGAGTGTTAGTTGAGAGGCCGGAGGGAAAAAGACCTTTGGGGAGGCCGAGATGTAGATGTGAAGATAATATTAAAATGGATTTGAGGGAGGTGGGATATGATGATAGAGACTGGATTAATCTTGCTCAGGATAGGGACCGATGGCGGGCTTATGTGAGGGCGGCAATGAACCTCCGGGTTCCTTAAAACCCAGTAAGTAAGTAAGTAAGCAAGTAAGTAGTAGTAGTAACTGAAAGTTAGAATTTATAAAACGGTTATATTACCGGTTGTTCTTTATGGTTGTGAAACCTGGACTCTCACTTTGAGAAAGGAAGAGAGGTTTAAGGATGTTTCAGAATAAGTGCCTAGGAAATATTTGGGGCTAAGAGGGATGAAGTTACAGGAGAATGGAGAAAGTTACACAACGCAAAACTGCATAGCATTGTATTCTTCCCCTAACATACTTAGGAACTAGAGATGAAGAAAACTAACTGCCGCTTTCGCTCGCTGTGTTCGCTGCATTTGTCTTTCGAGTCTCGTCTCGTCATTCTCGTGCGCTTCGTGTCTCGTTAATCATTCTCGAAATATCATTTAGTCGGCGTGGAAATATTTCGTAACTTTGAATAACATATATCATTAAAATAAATAAAATTATAAATGTTTAAATGAGACAAAAAGACAAAACGGAACAGTATCTTAGTTATCAAAATGTTCTGGTTCTATTATATCATATTATCTATGGTTATAGGAATAGAAAAGAAAACAATTCTCAAATAAATTTGCATTTCTAAGAAACATAAAACATAACGTTAATATCTTTTTACTTGAGACTGAACACTTGAACTCAAACATATGAAAAGAAAATTCCTGGCCTTTTAATCAGGGCCTAGTAATTAAATAAAGGCTAGGGAACGGATTATTATATACTGAAAGGTTGATGTTTCAAATAGGCTAATGATTGTTTATACATATATAATTAACAGTTGTCAAAGCAGACAAATGTTGTTAGGTATAAACAACTGTGGCGATTCAAGGCTGTTTGACGTTCGGGTCTTCGGGAGTGATCAATCTCGACGTCTCGAAATACTCACAAGGGGTTGGGGACAACTCGCCACAGAAAATTGGCCACAGAAGCAACTCGCCACATAATTGAAATTGGTATCAAAGACAATTCGCCACATAATTGAAATTCGTATCAAAGACAATTAGCCACACATTAAAATTCAGGGCATTACTCAAATTCGCAACAATTTAGAATAGATTTCTATGGTAACACAAGACAAATCCAGAAGCTGTAAACTAATTCGGAACTATGGCGGAAGAAATTCGCTTCACAAAATCAGAAAGAGGCTCTGACAAATTAATATATAAAGCGCATCCTTCCTTGTATTACGTGCTGGAGCAATTGCAATTGGAAGTGGAAGAAGTGGACAGATGCATAGAGAGATGGAAGGTGGTCATTCTCCTACCAAAAAGAAGCGGAAGTACATCGACATGGACAGACGAATATCACGTATAGTTGAAGAATACCCGGGGTACAAGGCAGAAGGCACCGTCATCCGGTATTTGAAAGCCGTAGGCCACAACCTAGCAGGACATTTTTGAAGCCAAATTTATTTGTACATAGCAATACTTAGCGGAATTTACAATTATTAATCTCTGTATCCATTCGCACATATAGAGCTTCTGGAAGTCATGGATTTATCTTTGTACCTCAGTGTGACAAATTGTCTATCTGTGGCAAATTGACTATTTGTGGCAAAGTGTCTATCTGTGGCAAATTGACTATTTGTGGCAAATTGTCTATCTGTGGAAAATTGACTATTTGTGGCAAATTGTCTACCTGTGGCAAATTGTCTATTTGTGGCAAATTATCTATCTGTGGCAAATTGACTATTTGTGACAAATTGTCTATCTGTGGCAAATTGACTATTTGTGGCGAATTGTCTATCTGTGGAAAATTGACTATTTGTGGCAAATTGTCTATCTGTGGGAAATTGTCTATTTGTGGCGAATTGTCTATCTGTGGCGAATTGTCCTTATTACCAATTTTCTGTGGCCAATGGTCCGGAACCGACTCACAAGCAACGTCAACGACACGACGTATACAACATTGTCGTGCGGGTTTTCGGCTTTGCGGGCGCTGTTAGTCTTGCTTTCTCGATCGTTGTTCATCTCTATTAGGAACATTAAATCAAGACGTTTGAGTTTAGCAGTTGATAAAGCGTCTTATAATAACCAATTAAAAATGATTCATTCGCATGTTAATCCATGATTAGGAACTAGCGGTAATTCCTTTCGCTGGAATTCCATGAAATTCATCAGCCGGATTTTATCCCGGAAGCACAGTCCTTAAGCCGATGTTACAATTTCAATGGGTTGAATTGATCGCGAGTTTTACTACGTCGCTATTTTTAGCGCAGATGCTTGTAGGTGGAAATGTAAAATGCAGACTCATTTAAACACGTGACAGTTTTTTTGCTTTGATTTGCCGTCAGCACATAACATACGACCTCCGCGCCAACCGACAATCAATTTTACAGCGAATGTTATTCAATATGTGGGCAGGCAGATTTGTCCTGTTCCTGAGCCGAGGACTTCGTAATGACGCAGTCTGTGACAGGACGGAATTGACTGTGATCCACTGCAGTCTGTGTCAATGCTCAAAAGCACAGCGGCAGTCTCACTTACAATAAGTTACAAACACTTAAATTAGCCATTCTACTCTGTAAAAAATATTAAAATTAAATACCGGTAAGTAAGATTATCTGCAATCAATATTTATTTCGAAATTAACAGAGGGATCAAATCAGTCACCGAGAACAAGAGGAGAACATGGAGAACAAGGGGAAGACAAGGAGAACAAGGGGAAGGCAAGGAGAACAAGGGGAAGACAAGGAGAACAAGGGGAAGACAAGGAGAACAAGGTGAAGACAAGGAGAACAAGGGGAAGACAAGGAGAACAAGGGGAAGACAAGGAGAACAAGGGGAAGACAAGGAGAACACGGGAAAGACAAGGAGAACAAGGGAAAGACAAGGAGAACAAGGGAAAGAAAAGGAGAACAAGGGGAAGACAAGGAAAACAAGGAGATCAATAGATCAATAAGAATACAAGGAGAATAGACGGAATACAAGGAAAACAGGAGAATACAAAGAGAACAACAGGAAAGCAAGAAAAAAAAACAAGGAGAATACAAGGAGAACAATGGGGAAAAAGAAGAACAATAAGACTACAATGAGAATAATGCATTACAAGGAAAACAAGGGGATTACCTACAAAGAGAAGAGGGGGATTACAAAAAGAACGATGGATTACAAGGAGAAGATAGGAATTACACGGAGAACAATAGGATTACAAGGAGAAGGGGAATAAAAGGAGAAAAAGGAAATACAATGAGGACAAAGGAAATACTAGCAGAACAATGGTATTATAAGGATAACAAGGAGATTACAAGGATAACAAATATACTTTTAAAGAGAACGAGGGTAATTGCATGTAGAGCAAGGGAAAGACAAAGAGAACAAGGGAAATAGAATGAGGACAAAGGGGATATAATGAGAACAAGGGGAATACAAGAACAAGGTGAACACAAGAATAACGAGAGAAACACAAGGAGAACAAGGGAAACAAAAGGAGAACTAGGGGAACAAAAGAAGAACAAGGAGACTGAAAGGACAACAAAGAGATTAAAAGGACAACGAAGAGATTAAAAGGACAACGAAGAGACTAAAAGGACAGCAAAGAGATTAAAAGGACAACGAAGAGATTAAAAGGACAACGAAGAGATTAAAAGGACAACGAAGAGATTAAAAGGACAACGAAGAGATTAAAAGGACAACGAAGAGACTAAAAGGACAACGAAGAAACTAAAAGAACAACGAAGAGACTGGAAGAAGAACAAGTGAAAGAAAAGGAGAACTAGGGGAACAAAAGAAGAACAAGGAGACTAAAAGGACAACAAGGAGACTAAAAGGACAACAAAGAGACTAAAAGGACAACAAAGAGACTAAAAGGACAACGAAGAGGCTAAAAGGGCAACGAAGAGACTGAAAGAAGAACAAGTGAAATAAAAGGAGAACTAGGGGAACAAAAGAAAGAACAAGGAGACTAAAAGGACAACAAAGAGACTAAAAGGACAACAGAGACTAAAAGGACAACGAAGAGGCTAAAAGGGCAACGAAGGGACTGAAAGAAGAACAAGTGAAATAAAAGGAGAACTAGGGGAACAAAAGAAGAACAAGGAGACTAAAAGGACAACAAAGAGACTAAAAGGACAACAAAGAGACTAAAAGGACAACAGAGACTAAAAGGACAACGAAGAGGGTAAAATGGCAACGAAGGGACTGAAAGAAAAACAAGTGAAATAAAAGGAGAACTAGGGGAACAAAAGAAGAACAAGGAGACTAAAAGGACAACAAAGAGACTAAAAGGACAACAAAGAGACTAAAAGGACAACAGAGACTAAAAGGACAACGAAGAGGGTAAAAGGGCAACGAAGGGACTGAAAGAAGAACAAGTGAAATAAAAGGAGAACTAGGGGAACAAAAGAAGAACGAGACTAAAAGGACAACAAAGAGACTAAAAGGACAGCAAAGAGACTAAAAGGACAGCAAAGAGGGTAAAGGGCAACGAAGGGACTGAAAGAAGAACAAGTGAAATAAAAGGAGAACTAGGGGAACAAAAGAAGAACGAGACTAAAAGGACAACAAAGAGACTAAAAGGACAACAAAGAGACTAAATGGACAGCAAAGAGACTAAAAAGACAACGAAGAGGCTAAAAGGTTAACGAAGGGACTGAAAGAAGAACAAGTGAAATAAAAGGAGAACTAGGGGAACAAAAGAAGAACGAGACTAAAAGGACAACAAAGAGACTAAAAGGACAGCAAAGAGACTAAAAGGACAGCAAAGAGGGTAAAGGGGCAACGAAGGGACTGAAAGAAGAACAAGTGAAATAAAAGGAGAACTAGGGGAACAAAAGAAGAACGAGACTAAAAGGACAACAAAGAGACTAAAAGGACAACAAAGAGACTAAATGGACAGCAAAGAGACTAAAAGGACAACGAAGAGGCTAAAAGGTTAACGAAGGGACTGAAAGAAGAACAAGTGAAATAAAAGGAGAACTAGGGGAACAAAAGAAGAACGAGACTAAAAGGACAACAAAGAGACTAAAAGGACAGCAAAGAGACTAAAAGGACAGCAAAGAGGGTAAAGGGGCAACGAAGGGACTGAAAGAAGAACAAGTGAAATAAAAGGAGAACTAGGGGAACAAAAGAAGAACGAGACTAAAAGGACAACAAAGAGACTAAAAGGACAACAAAGAGACTAAATGGACAGCAAAGAGACTAAAAGGAGAGGCTAAAAGGTTAACGAAGGGACTGAAAGAAGAACAAGTGAAATAAAAGGAGAACTAGGGGAACAGAAGAAGAACAAGGAAACTAGAAGGACAACAAAGAGACTAAAAGGACAACAAAGAGACTAAAAGGACAACAAAGAGACTAAAAGGACAACAAAGAGACTAAAAGGACAACAGAGACTAAAAGGACAACAAAGAGACTAAAAGGACAACAAAGAGATTAAAAGAAAAACGAAGAGACTAAAAGGACAAAAAAGAGACTAAAAGGACAACAAAGAGACTAAAAGGACAACGAAGAGACTGGAAGAAGAACAAGTAAAATGCACGGAGGATAAGGGGAATAGAAGGAGAACAAGGGGAATACATGTAGGAAAAGGAGAATACAAATAGAAGGAAAAACAAGGAGAACAAGGGTGATAGAAGATAAACAAGAGGAATACAAGGAGAACTAGGAAAATAGAAAGAGAACAGGAAAAATACAAGGACAAGGGGAATGAAAGGAGGGTAGTAGGAGATCAAGGGGATTAGGAGAACAAGGAGAATACAATGAGAGCAAGGGAAATAAAAAGAGAATAAGGGTGTTGTACTTTTATGTGACGGTTAATTCCCAAGTTGTCCTCCCCACACCCAGTGATGAGAAATACTTAAATCTACGTCAAAATATGGACCTATCAGTCCAATTTTCGAAATTCTTTCCCCGACAGAAAAAAAAAAACTTGGCGAATGAAACTGCTCATTTAGACTTTCATGAGGATTTGTGTCTGATCAATAAACACAATTATGACGATTAATACGGGAGTTAAGTTTGCAACGTGCTTCATCTGTCCATAACACACTGACAAATAAAAATTTGGATTTACTTTAACTCGCATTACTAATAACTCACAGAACTCGATCCGTCGTAACCGTATTCGTGTTGTGCGTGAAGCAACTTTGGTCGATGTGGTTTGATTTTTAAATCCCTTGCAGAATGCTTCGGGATATCCCCAGTTGATCAGAAGTCCTCCTTGTTGACTTACGACTGGCCGACCGTCGCGTCCTCGTCCCTCCTCTACCGCTCCAGGCAGGATGGATCTTCCCAGCATTCATTCACGCTACGGCCGGTTAAAGTAGCGGCAAATTTTAAATAGTCCTCTCTGTACAAACCTCAGTGTGTTAAGGTGTCATATCGTTTGAGCTATTTAGCAGAAAGGATCGCTAAAATTAACAAATATATGCAATGAAGTGATATTTTCATAAGATAATGTATTTTTGCCCATAAATAAGGATCAAAAGCCGTATTTAAAAAGTAAAAAAGTGCCTATTTCCCATTTATGACATACGAAATTCAGCAGATGGAATCTTCAAGGTTATAGGAACGCTATTAATGACTAATCAGGATTCACTAAAATAAAATTTACCTCAAGTTACTGAAGTAACATTTTCAATGAAAAATTCCTCCCTTGCTCAACAGTTACGTAAGTATACTCCGTAACTTAAAAAAGTAATTTAAGGGAGTAGCCTTATGTATATTTGGGGCTAAGGAGAAAGTTACACAACGCAGAGCTGCACGCATTGTATTCTTCACCTGACATAATTAGGAACATTAAATCCAGACGTTTGAGATGGCATGGCATGTAGTGCGTATGGGCGAATCCAGAAATGCATATATATATATATATATATATATATATATATATATATATATATATATATAGTTAGTTGGGAGACCGGAGGCAAATAAACCTTTGTGGAGGCCGAGACTGTAGATGGGAGTATAATATTAAAATGGATTTGAAAGAGGTGGGATATGATGATAGAGAGTGGATTAATCTTGCTCGAGATAGGGACTGATGGCGGGCTTGTGTGAGGACGGCAATGAACCTTCGGGTTCCTTAAAAGCCATGTGTAAGTAATTAAGCCTTATGCACTGTTCTACACCTTTTTATAGTATAAATTTGGTAAAATTCGAAATGTAATATCAACATATATCATACATTAGTTTTGCGCTAGAAATTGGTATACTGATTAGACAATAATTCTAGATTAATATATAAATTTTATAATCCAAAAAAACTTATATTGTTAAGGATAAATGTATTTTCAATTTGGGGATGCTATTTGTGCAGGAAAATTGGTTTCGCTGATATCTTGTGCAATTTTGAATATGTGTTAATGTTTTCTTTCTTATTTTATTCACAATGAATGTGTTATTAAATCTTGCCATTACCAGTTGACTATATATAAGTAATAATTTTTTTTTGCATTTTTTTGCTATGAATTATAAAATTTGATTATTTTTACATAAAAATTATTAATGGAAAAAATTACTTGAAATGATGAAACAGTGCTAAAATTAGGGGGATTTGTTCTCCAGTATGAAATGCACTTTCATGAAAAATATAATGAATTTATCTAACAAAAATGTTGATGTTATGCGGAAAACGGATTTGGAAAAAGTAAATTACGAGAAATGAGCGACAAATTTACCGAAGTTGAGAAGTTCTGTCCTTCAACATACTATTGAAGTAAGTGCATTCAACAAAAAGAAAAAAAAATCCCCCCCCCCCCGATTTTCGATGGTGTATACCGGTATATCCCCTTAATTGTTTATTGCGATGTACCGACGTACATATGATATTTCCGTGAAGGAATTCTGCGTTATCATATGATGAAGAATCGGTGGAGCGGAGAATCGTCATATGATAACGCAGAATTCCTGCACGGAAATATTATATGTACTTACATAGTGATTCAAGATGACGCTCATTCCGGGATCCCGGCCATTTATCACTCATAATGAGTGCACCTCTGCACATAATGTGTCGGACATTGTGCCACTGTCACACATCTGTGACACGGTGCATGAGGGTTGGCCACTAAAGGGAAACTAAGAGGTGGAACTTAAACTGAGAGGATTCAATCCGGTATCGGAATTGGAATCCGGTGTGGCTTAGTGGATAGAGCGTCAGCACGCAGAGCTGAAAACCAGGGTTCGAATCCCGGTGCCGGAGAGAATTTTTCTCCGCTTCACCGACCCTTCACTTCTTAATTTAACTCAAAATGGGAAAAAAATTCTCCTTAAAGCAAAGATCTATTCTTTTCAATGAGTTTACTTAGCTTCCATGGCAACAGATTTATTGATAAACATTCAAATGTAATTGTTGTTTAGTCAGCTGTCCGAAGACAGATCTGAACTCCAAAAGTGATACCAACAAGAAAAACACTCATGAGGCAACTAAGTCAGTAGATAATAATAATAATAATAATAATAATAATAATAATAATAATAATAATAATGTTTTATTTTCGCTGGCAGAGTTAAGGCCATAAGGCCTTCTCTTCCACTCAACCAGCCTTAATCAATACAATACGTAAATTTAAATTACAAATATTTACACTACACTTAAAAGGTTCTCCAGCAATATTCTTCACTACATATTTATTTAAATTTAGATAAATCTATAAGGTAAAGTAGTAACTTAATTTATGAGCTAATTTAATTCAATGAATTATAATTAACTTAATATTTGAGATAGCTAGTAAAATGATGAAAATTAATTTAATATAAGCTTACTAGGACTATGTTACAGGGAGAATATATATATTTCTATTTCTATTTCTATAATGAGAATATTAATGTAATTGCCATTAGAGGTTTTGTAAATCTATTTAGAGAAATTAATGATAATAATAATAAGAATGGACAGATGTTAGTTTCATTATAAGTAACAAATATTAATCAGCAATTAATCTGTTAAGTAAGAATTTATGTAATTTTGACCTAAATGAAGTTATTGTCCAACAACCCCTTATATCACTCGGAAGCGAGTTCCAATTTCTAGCAACTGAAACTGTATAAGATGAAGAATATAAAGATGTCTTGTGGTAGGGTATAATTAGTAAATTGTTATGATGAGATCTTGTACTTAGCTGATGATATGCGGATAATGGGGTAGGATGGCCAGTTCCTTTCTCCCTCCACTGCATACACGAACGACTAGCTGCATATTACACTAATCAGACTTCAGATGTACAGTATATTCAAAGGTTATAGTTAGAAAATGATTTTGACTACCTATGAAAGTTCGTACAGATCTGACTCTGAATACTGAAAAGTTGGTGTAACTGCCTGCATTTAAGTTATAGTAAGCATCTGTTAATTAGCACACTTGGCAATCTTAAGTAAAGCTGAGATCTTATTCGGTTCCTGGCTAGCACGTTCACCATAAATCAACACGGTAGAGTTTTGGCTTTGGAGTACTTTAAGGATTTTTTTTATTATCCTACGACGTTGGACAGCTAAAAGTTTCATCACAACAATTTGCAGAAATTCCAACATATTTACTTAAGAATCTAGCTCTTTCTTCATAATTTGCAGGTCTCTAGTAATACTAAGTTACAAAAATTAACTAAATACGTTTTATAACATGCGTGGAACAATAAGAAGAACGTTGAAAAATAAAACACCAAAATTCACACAGTTAAAATTTTATAAAACAATGGCAGTACCAATGCTGACATGCACCTGCGAAAACTGGACACTTAACAGATCAAATAAAAGAAGAATAGAGGAGGTGAAATGAAGTTCTTACTTTCAGTAGCAGGCTGTACATTATTAGACAAGAAATATAACGAAGAGATCAGAACAGAATTAAATATTTTTAACCTGACAGGAAGACTTCAAAGTCTAAGATCTAACTGGCTATAGCACATAGAAAGAATGCCACCCTACAGGCTTCCACTGATTCTACTCCACTACCAACCTAAAGGTAGAAGGAATGTTGGGCGTCCGATGGCAAGGTGGAGAGACTCGATCTCTTGATGTGGAAACAGGCCTGAGGCCTAATTCCATGATGTAGAAGAAGAAGAAGAAGAAGAAGAAGAAAAATAAACAGAAACTTAATTACGGGATAGGAATAAGTGGTATAAGTGCCAAGTTATCCGTTCAGCAACTGATTAGGCCTACAAAGTAGCATGGCATAAAACGGATTCTCGGATTTTACCAATATTCTTTTTCAGTAAAACCACACTGCTTCTAACCTCTCACAGCAGCAATTCTACAAACTACGAGTAATATGATAATGGGTGCCCTGTCACTACTTGTACCTACATCCTGTATATTCGGCATTTATCTCAGCTAATCTACTTAATTGACTTATGTAATCAACAACACTCATGTAATAAACTTAATCATAAACTCAATCAAAAAGTTAACTAAGCTAATCAACAATACTAATGGATTCAGTTAATTATTATCAAAGCTAATAAAATCACCTAACCTAATAACCAATTTAACTCATCAAATCACTGACTCCAGTAAAATAATCTGGGTAGGCTGTATCGGAAGGACAATGGCAAGGTTTATGCATGGATGCTTCTCTCTGGATGGAATGCTGAATATAAAGCAGCGGTGACCAAACTGGGTATCGTGATTACATCGTGTAATCAAAGACATTCATACTAGTAAGGGGAGTTTCCTGTACATTGCTCTCTGTCTCGCTCAAATACTGAAGGTAAGCAGTGTCGGTACCATGTCGCTCTACAAACCCTTTGTCTCTAGCAGGAACAGAAGGTTTCGAACAGAATGGAAAGAGGAATTTATTCGCTGTTCTGTCGGAGAAAATGTAATATGTTGCTTTGCTCAACGGTTCAATTAGTAGTAGTAGTATATAGAAGCGACATTACAGAGCATTTTGCTGAATACACAGGCATAACACGTATTATTATTATTATTATTACTACTATTATTATTATTACTATTATTTATCAGCCAGTGTTACCATAATTGAGACCCGGAATCCAAGAGGGGCCCAAGTCCATTACATCAAACTTTTGGGAAATTGAAAAAAATGTTTGCTGTTGCTACAAAATGCCTCTGACTAATTATTTTTTGTTTCGTAAGTACATCTCCATTACTGTACATCTTTTCATATAACCATGGCAACAAGCTTCTACTAATTATTTTGCATGAGAAATAAATTTTGAAAGTGATTAAATATTGGTCCCCTCTTGGATTCCGAGTCTCAATTCTTATATACGTGCCTGAATATATAGCTCTACATCTTCCCTTGAAGGATAAAATAATAACTAGATTACGCTATATCTCTATTTAATTTTTTTAAAATCTTTTGATGACTATTATCAGTTATTTACGAGTTATTTATTTAATAATAATAATAATAATAATAATAATAATAATAATAATAATAATAATAATAATATAGAGAAATTGATTAAATATTACGTGCTAGTGTAGTAATGAAACGAGCTATTAAACCCCGAGAACTGAAATCAGCCATAAATCATTATCATGAAGAGAAAGGTGACGTAAATAAAATGTAAGGAACCCAACTATCTAGTGGCAAACGAAATAGCTCGTTCTCTTAAGCCTTCCAACGAAGGAGAGTTTTATAAAAGCGCAATGATCAAGGTGGCTGAAATCATTTGGCCAATGAAAGTTGTTAATTAATTTTGAAAAACTGCGCTTTCTCGACTAAATACCCAGAAGAGAATTCAGGAGATTTCTGACTGTGTTCATGAACAATATTAAAAAGAAAAACAAGAAAATTGATATTTATTTTATTGGCTCTTGATGACAGTAGTGACATTACTGATACAGCAAAGCTTGCGATTTTTATTAGCAGGTTGATGAAGAACTCAATGTTAGTGCACGAACCACCACTGGTTGTAGTTTTCATGCCATGTACCTCTCCCCCGTCTCTTTACTTCATAGACTGTCTCTCGCGTGTAATCACTGCCGTTCGAGTTTGGTCATCGCTGATATAAAGTATAAGAATGTAGAAATACACCCACGTTTGTAGTTATGTATAATTTTATTTATAACGGTCGCCATCTTGTATGAACTAAGAGTAAACATGTCAGTTGCTATAGTAATCATCTTGCCCTATAATTTGCTACCGTTGCTTATACTTTCGTTCCTATATTCGCTGCATATTCCTTGACATTTTGAATTTTCTCTCTTCACTCAACCACACTCTAAAATTTTTCCAATTTAACTTGTCGACTAGTAATTATTGCTCAACTGAGACTGCAGTGTGGTTCGTTACAAATCGTTTGACACCACTACGAACGTTCTATTGTCAATTCGTGCCTCAAATTCGGCCCTCCCGCGTATCACTAGATGACGTCACCCGCTCCAACTCAAGGCCACGTTAAATACATTGATCCTTCGTCTGTCGATTGCCGTTTACTTCATTGGAATATGTCATGTAGTTTAGAAATTATAGGCGCGACAAAACTGGTCTAAACACATGTCGGTCTGGGATGGCACATAGTAGCTTACTGGACTAAACTTATTCACGTCATAAATAATTGGCAACGTTTGATTATGGAGTTTGTGTACACTCACCGAGACCTACGTTGGAGACTCTGAGACCACTCTTGCCGAGGTTCCTGTACCTCAGGCCGGGCGTGACGGAGGACTGTCGAGTGACCAGGGGGCCGTGGTTGGGCGCCGTGAGAGGCGTCTGCTGCGCCAGGTTCTGCAGGAGCTCCTGCTTGGTCTGTGGCGTGCCTTGCGTCAGGTGCTCATTCGTCTGGAACTCCTCCATGCAGTCGAGGCTCGCGATGGGGGCTCTGCAACTGAAACAAGAACAAACAACTCGTCAATTCACCAGCCCTGCAACTCGTCAAGTCACTTAGAGTATTGCTCATTCGCGAAGTAGTCTATTTAACTGAACATAAATCCACTTAATCAATTCACCCGATCATTAATTTGACTGATCAACTCATGAACTCACCAAGTCATGAAGTGAAATTCATTAATTCGCATAATACGATCTACTCAACTTATCATATACTTATTTCAATAGCCTATTTCATCCTCTACTCAACTAGTCAACTTATGTCATCAATTAATTAGCTCACTTAGTAAAACTTGTATGATCAAAAATTAAATTAATCAACTCCTGCAATCAATAACTGAACAAATCAACTCATAATCAATAACTGAACTGATAAACTCAAGTAATGAACAAATTAAACAACTCATATAATCAACTTATGTAATCAACAACTAAACTAAGCAACTTACGTAATCAACAACTATAGGTATTAATCAACAACTACACTAAGCAACTTATGTAAACAACAACTATACTAATCAACCCATGTAATCAACAACTAAATGAACTCATGTAATCAACAACTGAACTAATCACCTCATGTATTCAACAACTAAACTAATCAACTCATATAATCAACAACTAAACTAAGCAACTTACGTAATCAACAACTATACTAATCAACTTATGTAAATAACAACTATACTAATCAACTCATGTAATCAACAACTAAATGAACTCATGTAATCAACAACTGAACTATCATCTCATGTATTCAACAACTAAACTAATCAACTCATGTAATCAACAACAGCTAAACTAAGCAACTTACGTAATCAAAAACTTTACTAATCAACTTATGTAAACAACAACTATACTAATCAACTCACGTAATCAACAACTAGATGAATTCATGTAATCAACAACTGAATTAATCATCTCATGTATTCAACAACTAAACTAATCAAGTCATGTAATCAACAACAACTATACTAATCAAGTCATGTAATCAACAACAACTATACTAATCAACTTATTAATCAACAACTAAACTAAGAAACTTATGTAAACAACAACAATACTAATCAACTCATGTAATCAACAACTAAATGAACTCATGTAATCAATAACTGAACTAATCATCTCATGTATTCAACAACTAAACTAATCAACTCATGTATTCAACAACTAAACTAATCAACTCATATAATAAACAACTAAACTAATCAATTAACGTAATCAACAACTTAACTATTCAACTCATATAATCAGCAACTAAACTAATCAAATCATGTAATCGAGAACTGAAATAATTAACTGATGTAATCAACAACTAAATGAACTGACGTTATCAGAAACTGAAATAATCAACTCACGTAATCGACAACTAAATTAATCAACTCATGTAGTCAACAACTAAACTAATCAACTCATGTAATCAACAGCCTAACCAACCAATTCATGTAATCAATAATAATTGAAGACTAGATATTAAAATGTCTATAAGTGCCAAAGAGAAAAATTCTAAAAAAAAAACAGGATTTTCTTGTGCAACTAGTACTGTAAAATAATATATTTTGCACATCTGTGGGAAAAGCTTGACTTTAAATAAAATTCCAATGGAACTTATCAAATTTTCTTAGTGGACTAAGCCAAGGACATAGAATCTTTTTGGAAAAACTAATATTCAAATATACTGACACACTCTTTTTATGTACAGTCTTCAATTACTTTACACATGTAATCATTAAATGAACTAATCAACTAATGTATTCAACAACACAAACCAATACTCAATCGTCAACTTGAATATTGAATTATTCGTCTACTCAAGAAATCATAAAATCTTTAATTCAACAAACAAACCAATTTACTCAAGCATCAGCCCTCTCAATTATCAACTAATCAACTCATGTGGTCATCAAATCAAACCTCTCATAAGTTCTCCAGATCAGTTGATTCAGTCATCAACTCAATCACAAACTTCAACTAACCACTAACTCACGAAGATAACTCCCCAAATTCGTCAATATATCCAATCATCGACTCAATGAATCAACTTTCTAATTATTGAATTATCACAGAAGCAATCAACAAACAAATAAACCAATCATTATCAGGGATTCAATAAAGTGTTGAGTAACAGACTCGAAATTCAGTTAGTGCTTCAACTCAACTATTGACAGCATGACCTTAACTCAGCACTAATTAGTAAAATCATACAACTAGAGAACGAAAAACAGTTAGGTACTTTATGAACCGTCACATTCTTTAGGTGTTTTTTCTTAAAATTTATGTTTTTAATACTGATATACGCGTTTTTCTTGGTCAAGCTATCTTCTACTTGGTCTTAATTACACATTCATTGCCGTCAGTATAATAGATTACGTTGTTAGTCCTGTTCCTCGTCATGATGATCCGTGTTCAAATTCATACAAGAAGCTTATTATCTATTCATTATTCAATGCCATGTACTGTTGAGTTTAGATAGCTTGGTCGGTCATAATAATATTATGCGAAGTAAACCAGGAAAGTCCATTTGATACTGACAAGGAAAAAAGGGGTGTATAGGTTAATCGCTGTGAAACTCCTGTAGAGTTCACTTCTTTCTCTCGTGCTAGTGCGTAATATATTAACTACTGCAAACACATTACAATCGTTATGGAACCAATAAAGACACTGTAGTTTATTTTATTGTGAGTGGAAGAATGAAACGAGAAGGCTTCATTGTTTTAAGTACGAGTGTTTGTATAGCAGTGAATGAAAAACTGTTATCGCCCATGGAGTGAAGGTACGTGATCTAT
The DNA here is from genome assembly GCF_040183065.1 of Periplaneta americana. Lineage (NCBI taxonomy): Eukaryota > Metazoa > Arthropoda > Insecta > Blattodea > Blattidae > Periplaneta > Periplaneta americana. The sequence continues at coordinate 138,082,195 of NC_091125.1, forward strand.
GTTTTTCAATATAGCTGTAAGTTACGTCAGCATGCATACAGTTCTCCTCCTTCCTCCTCCTGCCCGACTGAATATGCTGAGTACAGCTCACGCAAGGAACAATTACCGAAAAGCAATGGTGGCATTACTGTCTGTTTTGACGTGTGTGTGTAGGCACGCCGAGGGAGCGAGAGGTGCGGGCCGATGAAAGTACTGTCTCTTCCAAGAAGATGAACAAATGAGGACATCGCTGTGGAAATAAAGAACGTAGCAAGATAAAAATTTGAAGCTAATTAAACGCGCAACATATGTTTACGAATGAAATAATGATACCGTGCGATACAAGACACGTATTCACATGCAATGCAACAAACTAAAGTCGTAATGTAACTATCACAACGCAAGACTGATTCTATCGATGTCATTTTTCTTCCGACTATACTCTTAAATATCATTCAAGCTATCTCGTGACCTTTCCTGTCGCCCGTTCTTCCTTATCGCATTGTTTCATTCGCATTTCTTCCGTCGGTATTCCTTGCTTGCGAGACCTATAACTGATTCACTCTACATCACCCCTACTCAAATGTTCGCGCATAACACCGGTCAAGCTACCTAAATACAACAGTTATTTCAATTTAAATCGAAAAAAAATCCAGAAACAATTAATTTACGGTATTTACTTGTCGTGTTCATATTGGGACAATTATTTATTCTCAAATCCGGCAAAGAAATTTGTATTTTACAAACAAACTTCTGTTGAAATATGCAATATAACTTTGGATTAAAACCTTTTCATCCCTTCGAAGGTGGTGTTTCCGACGGAGAGAGGCGACACTTCGAACACAATAGAAGAATAGTCTCCTGTTGTGATTTTCACTTTCAAGTGCCGAGAAAGTCGTGTTCCAGAAATAATATTGTTAGAAAAAAGCAGCGAGTATTATGTCTCAAAATAACCAGGTCTCGAACCTGGGATTCAGACAGTTCCATTCTACTGCAGTAGAATAAAAACACGCCTACACTCTTTGTTGGGCTGGGGATGGGGTGAGAATCCGATTTCCAGCCATCGCAACTTGAGTGCTTCCCTCTTTACCCCTGTATCAGGTTCCCGCAGTATCGAGGTTCGGAAACTTTCACCTTCAAACACAGCAGCCTTCTCCTATTTCCCCCCGTACATCCCTCCACCCACGCTCAATCGAATCGCGACAGTTTCACCCGAATATCGTGTTATCCTGGCGATTTCCTGATGAGGTTTTTGCAATTTCCTCCTCCAAGTCGGGCCGCTACTCCTCTTCGACAATTAAATTTTAATGACAGCATCTCGTTTATGGCCGCGCCATGTGGTTAAAAGCGGCAGAAATCAAAGTGAAGCGACGGAGACGAGAGTAGTTACGACTCCAGCTGCTGTATGTCGGGCAGTGTGCATCCAGGGGCCATACTCCCAAATGTTTGGAGTCATTCCAAAATAATCACAAAAGGAAGATGGAGTTCGATCAGTCTCTAATACTTTCATGGCCAAACTGTTATCATTGTAACAGTTAACAAGAAAACACAAAATAATAGTGATCAGCCATTTCCTGAATCCCTTGATAGTAGCTTAATTATACGTGCCAAAAACACACCTGAAATATTCCAGAAAAAAATATAAATATAAAAGAAGACATCAGAATAGGACCGAATTACATAGACACATGACATTTATAATGGAAATATAAACTGTAAGACAGACTTTAATCGGTTACAATGCAGGTCCCAGTTGCACTCGTGGAAAGGTGCCGCCAACTTTCAACTGCTGCTTCTTTGTTTCGTTTGTGCGCAATTGATCATCCTGGCACATGGATAATACTTCAATGTAGCGGTGATAAATTCAGACTTAAAAATGTATGCCGTTAGGAATATTATTTTTAAAGAATATGTATTTGTTCAATACGTATTCATGTATTTGTAAAAGTTAAATTGTAAAAATTAAAATTGTATTATTTTAAAGTGAATTTAAACATTAAATTTTACCCTTGCTTTGTTTCTTGTAATTATGTGTATCATTGTTAAGTGTGTTTGGCTTGCTTATTGAGCATGAGTTTTACTACTTCATGGATGTGCTAGAAAATGATTTCTGTTCATAATTTATTGTTTTTTACTAACACTAACATTTTACTGCTAACTCTATTTGTATTTAGTCTATACTAATATATATATTATTATTTTGTATTTAATTTCTTGTGTTAATAAACATCCTGTTTATTTCTAACGTTTTGTTAATGTATTTTACATTTTTTTCAACATCATTTTGTTTAAAACAACCAATACTTAACTGTAACAAGCGTTAACACTATTTTAACCACTCAATAGCAGCTGGTAATGATTTTACACATATATGGCAATTTTTATTGGCTGATATTTTTCTTTAAATTCTGTATTGTAAAGTAAGTCATGAAACATATGTAAAATCATAATAAAGTCATAACCTGGTTCAGTAGACCATTATCGGTAAAGAAGAAGACAATGAAAGTTATACAGTAGGTGACTACTATTGCATAATAATGCTAACATAATGACTTCCCAAAGAAGCAATTTTTGTTGAAACCTTTTTGATATAATATTCACTGTGTATTTTGAAACACTATTGACATCGGCTATAGTTAGTTGAAAAGAGCCAGTATCATAGAATCAATAGTAGATGCTGAATTGCAGTAAGTGGTCTATTTCTGTTTGTAGGATATTCAAGTCTGGTTTTAATTTCTTGTAAAATTTTGAGGCCTACTTGTTTTGAAAATATATATTGTTACAAACTGAGTATCATGCATAGTATATAAATCATCATTCCTAGTTATCTTGCCACGTTGAGATCCCACATTTTCAAAATATTCATCAGTAGCTCAGCATTAAAATAAGCAGCCAATATGATAATCAGATCACTTTTGAATTATTATCTTCCCTATATTAGCTTCCCAAAGTGTCTTTTAAATATTATGTTATCCGTCATTCACGAAACATTTCTTAAAGAGAGACACACAAACACTTAACAATCTGTTAAGCCAAACTATACTCGCGACGCTGTTATTCCCGGCGTGACTCCTCCTATTTGCTTACGTCTTAGGAAGTGAAGGCTCTATAAAGTCTTGGTAGATATTATCGTTCGCCATTTTTTGTTCTTTCGTTGCCGAGCTACCAGACGAGGAATCTATTTGCCACACCGTTAAACATTATCATGTCGTAGCTCCTGTGGTAATAAATCAAACGCACTGTAATTGAGCAAATAATTGAGCGGCAAATAACGTCCTCGTGTGCTTTCTGCGAACGCCAACGAAAGAGCCAAAATGGCGGGCGATTATATTAAGTGCATAATACACGTCACTGTTCGTTAACAGAAAACAATTTAAGTCACACGGAGTTAGTGTGCACTCGAAGTTGGTTGCTTGACGGTTGTCAGCCCACTTTGAGGTCTGTGGATATAGAGGGAAATATTGGATCGGTGTCGGTTAGAGTTCCCGAGTAGCTCAGTGGTAGAGCGTTGGTACGTTAAACCAAAGGTCCCGGGTTCGATACCCGGCTCCGGAACAATTTTTTCCCTCGAAATTATTCAAATCAACTTTACAGGGAGTTATACCTGAAATCTTGATTTGAATTATATTAAGTATTTATCGAGCCTTAAGAAATGCATAATTTCTTCATAAGCGAATCACAAGATGCACACGTTTAAATGTAGCCGGCCTGCAACGTGACTGGCTGCCGGAATTTAAGAGCGACGGGACTATAGTGTTGAAGACATGAAAAAACTACAAGTTATTTAACAAACGGTTTAGAGTTCAACATTCGATAAATGTTATAACAATGCTTGGAGAAACCGGCCATTAGTTTTGTGCTTATATTTGTGTCTCTGGCAGTGTGGAAGAGAAAGACTGATGGCCTTAACTCCACCAATATAAATTAATGAATAAATGAACAATTAAATAATTAATTAAATAGTAGTAGATAAATAGTTAAATGGATGTAAGTAAATGAATGAATTAATGAAAAACGAACGGATAAATAAATAAATAAATAAATAAATAAATAAATAAATAAACAAATAAACAAATAAACAAATAAACAAATAAACAAATAAACAAATAAACAAATAAATAAATAAATAAATAAATAAATAAATAAATAAATAAACAAATAAATAAATAAATAAATAAATAAACAAATAAACAAATAAACAAATAAATAAATAAATAAATAAATAAATAAATAAATAAACAAATAAATAAATAAATAAATAAATAAATAAATAAATAAATAAATAAATAAATAAATAAATAAATAAATAAATAAACAAACAAATAAACAAATAAATAAATAAATAAATAAATAAATAAATAAATAAATAAATAAATAAATAAATAAACAAATAAACAAATAAATAAATAAATAAATAAATAAATAAACAAATAAACAAATAAATAAATAAATAAATAAATAAACAAATAAACAAATAAATAAATAAATAAATAAATAAATAAACAAATAAATAAATAAATAAATAAATAAACAAATAAACAAATAAGCAAATAAACAAATAAATAAATAAATAAATAAATAAATAAATAAATAAATAAATAAACAAATAAACAAATAAATAAATAAATAAATAAATAAATAAACAAATAAATAAATAAATAAATAAACAAATAAACAAATAAATAAATAAATAAATAAATAAATAAACAAATAAACAAATAAATAAATAAATAAATAAATAAACAAATAAACAAATAAATAAATAAATAAATAAATAAATAAACAAATAAATAAATAAACAAATAAATAAATAAATAAATAAATAAATAAATAAATAAATAAATAAATAAACAAATAAACAAATAAATAAATAAATAAACAAATAAACAAATAAATAAATAAATAAATAAATAAATAGTTCTCATGCACTCTGTCTACACTTTGAATAATAGTTCCAGAAAATAAACTATAAGCAGTGATACCTGTATCATAGGCAACATGTTAAAAAGGAACTGAATTGTTGCAAAAAGTGTGACACTGACAATAAGATAGAATGTGTCAGCTTCGTGGCATTAATTTTTATTATTAGGACGTAGGAATGAATAAATGACATGACATTTTAGGCCTACGGAAATGTCACGAAGAACAAGCTCTACCGACATAATTTCGCGAATACTCCGTCATACCCACATTGTTGTCAACAATGCACTATAAAGTCTTTTACAAGTTCCAGTCGGAACTTTGCCCACCTTTTGTCTGTGTGATTTTGTCTAGTTCAAAAGCTGAATAATGGAAAAGTATGAATTATGTCACACGACCTTGATTTTAAGCCAAGCGCCTCGACTACTCCTTACAAGAGATAACTTGGGAGCCGCTCTCTTCTTCGCGCCGGGCTGGATATGCAGCGCGCTCTGCCAAAATCTAAAGTAATTACTGTGAGGTATTACTGCGGTACAGGAGCTCCGACGGTGCAGTTGGCGGCCTTCCAACGTGAGCGCCCGGCACTGCAGCAACCCGCACACCCTGCCTACCCCGCGTTTTGCATAGATATAACAGCCCCGAAGAACAAAGTTATAGAAATAAAAAATGTCGATCTGCTTCTTTCAAAACACTTTAAGGCACAAATGGAATTGTAGACAGATGGACTGTAACAGATATGGGTGTGATATAAAGTAGAGCGCAGCTAGAACCTTTGCCAGGAACTTTATTTTTCCTTGGGATGCGTTCAAAATTCGGTCTGGACTTAAGAATTCATTGCCATGCAGCTCTGAGACTTGTTTCATACAAAAAGAATCTTTTAACTAGTTACTACTTCCTGCATAATGACCTTAACCCCCTAAAGGTTCGCGTAATCCCACATTTCATTAAGTTTAAAAGTAACGACAAAGAAAAAGAAAAGTATATTTCCAACCTACGTAATGCAGTCTGCCTCCTCCCTCTTCCCCTCATCAGAGATCTATGTAGTGGATTTATGTGCTCACGAATGTTAAAACATATTTTTTTTTCACAAAAAAACTAAACTAAACACATGTTTGGCAGAGTTAATACAACATGATACGAGTATTAATAAAATTAGTTATTATTAGATTTTAGAATTTCACACTAATAATGTGTTAAGAAACAGACTTTTTGGTATTATGCAATGTGTTCCTCTTAACATCTTCAACGGTTAGAAACTGCATACAGCTTTCATCTTTTGTGCAAATTACTGTGACCTGAAGGGACCGTTGGACCATTTAGGCCTATGTGTAGCTACTCCAAACAACTGCTTCCTCTTCATATATGTAGCAGCAAAATCGGTTCAAAATTAATACGGTCAAATAAGTCTTCCGAAACAACATAAACATATTCTATTGTAATATTAGGCCTAATGTATGCAATAGAGATTATATATATACACCTATGAACATTTACCATTTTATGTACATATAAACATATCTGTTTATCTAAGAATATACAGTGTGATAGGGCAGTGCATGCATTTACTTTGGGGGTTGGTATGGGATGGTGTTTGAAACAAGAAAAGTTACAATATTTGGTGTCTCTTTTCACATTTAATTAAAAAAAACAAAAGACAGATGTTTTCATATTTTCTTTATGTGATTTATTAGGTAGTAATAACTGTTGAGTCCATCACTGTGGAGTAACGGTGACCGTGAAACGTACGAACCTGGGTTCAAATTCTGCTTGGAACAAGTTACCTGATTAAGATTTTTTTTTATCAAAAAATCTATCCAATATAGAGAAGTGATTTTGTATCATATAATATCATATATTTTTACGTGGACTATAATTTCTTGAAACTAAAAATCACGTTCTTGTGTTTACAAACAAACAGCCTTTGAGCGTATTCCGAATCTCACCGGTGAGCAATCCGATGGCATCACGGTGTTCCGGATTCCACCGATGACGTCATTGATGCTCCACCGGTGTCGCACCGGTGCCATCAACTTGCAGAGGTGGTGGCAGTCTCCATCAGCCGCCATCAGTGAATCTGATTGATTCTTGTATAGGGCGGGAATTAGCAGACGAATAACATCGTGCACTGTTGTGTCATGGCGGTGTGTTCTGCTTTAGTTCTGCTGTATTGTTTGTAATGAGCAGAACGTAAAAACAACATGTTAATGGCTTATGAGCGAACATGTCAACGGACCAGTTATTACTACTGGTTCAAGAAATAAATTGTTTATGCTATCTTTTCTTTGAAAGAGATGGGAGTACGAAAATTTCGCAAAATTTTGCTAGCTTAGCACAGATAACAACTTGTACAGTCGCCATGACAGCCATCGATCCTTCCAGGAGTTTTGTTCCTTATTTCGCTGCAACGTGACGTCATTGATGCCACCGGACCGGTGAGATTCGGAATACGCTGATTACTAAGATGGCTACCGGTATGAGAAATTTTATCTCCAAATTCTTGCTCATCAGCTGGTATGAGAAATATTTGAATACAATATAATATTTTATTACTCAGTCAATGACAAATCAATGTAAAATAATGACTTATTTTATAGTCATTAAGTTTATATACATGAATTACAAAATTGCGAACGTTTTCGCCTATTCAGGCATCCTCAGGCAGAGTTATACAATATCAATAGCTACGTATGTGACATTGAGATATTGTATAACTCTGCCTGAGGATGCCTGAATAGGCGAAAACGTTCGCAAGTTTGTAATTCATGTATATAAACTTAATGACTATAAAATAAGTCATTATTTTACATTGATTTGTCATTGACTGAGTAATAAAATATTATATTGTATTCATTTATAGAAATTGACAATCTGAATATTCCATCATGCTTTCTAAGTTAATGAGAAATATTGCTTAAAAATTAACATTTACCAGAGTGGGAGTGTTGCTATCCACTGTGAGGAGGGACTGAAGTTGCAGCATCTTGCCTTTTAAATCATAACTAAAAAACTATTGCAGATATTGACATTTTTTTCAGCAAAATATACTGGAGTAATTTGAGCAATAAATAAAAAATGTTTTGAAAAAATATATATATTTTTTGAAGTCTTAAGCTGTACTTAACACTTTAAAGAAGACAAAACAAATTTAAACACAGCGTATTTTGATAACCAGTATGAAGGTAGCTTACATAATATATATTAAGCTCGGAGCGCGGTTCAACAGGTGACTACTTGTCTACTTCAGGTATTATTAAATGATGATGTTGTTTAGTCAACTGTCCGAAGACAGGTTTGAATCTCAAAAGTAACACCAATAAGGCATCACTCATCAGGTAACCAGGCCAGGAGATAATAGGGAAGGGTGGCCAGTTCCTTTCCCCCTCCAATGCATACATCGCCGATTAGCTACATTATTATTAAATGAAGACCGGATTATTTAAACTTTGTAAAGTTTCAAACCATGCTTTCTGAACCATAATGTACACCACGCCTTCCGAAATATAGTTGATGTCATTTTATCTACAGACGTGTGTAGGGACTAGGTTAAATATATACGAAGTAGCAGTAAGTTACTACTTTACAGTGCAAATACTTCTGATCCCTAGTCATAATAATAAACACGATATTTTGCATCCATTCTCATCAAGTTATCTCAAAGACTGAGGGTTTACTTTACACCTGAATGAGAATAACGATCCCGACATGAGAAAATATGTGTGTCCACCGCTGTGGAGTAACTCTTAACATGTCTGACCGTAAAACGAGCGTGCCCGGGTTCAAATCCTGTTTGGGACAAGTTACCTGGTTCAGATTTTTCTGGGAGTTTCCCTCAATTCGTTAAGAGCAAATGCTTGGTAACTTTCGGCCCTGCACCCTGGACTAATTTCGCTGGAATTATTACCTTCATTACCTGGTTGGGCTTTTTCCGAGGTTTTTCCTAACCGTAAGGCAAATATCGGGTAATCTATGGCGAATCCTCGGCCTCATCACGCCAAATACCCATACCATCTCGCGGTCACCAATTCCATTGACGCTAAATAACCTCGTAGTTGATACAGCGTCGTTAAATAACCAAGTAAAAACAAATATTACCTTCATCTCACTCAGACGCTAGACAATCATTGCAGTTGATAAAGCGTCGTAAAATAAACTACATAATAAAAAAAAGTGCTAGACCGCGAAGTATGTCACAAAAAAGCAGTTTTTTTCGAACGTAGTGCACTTAGATATGATCTCTGGTTTCCGGCGCTGGAAGCCGGCTACATAAGAGAACCACTGAATCTTAGACTGAGTGAAAACCGTTGAGAGCTTGGCTGTCACCTTGCAAGATACGTAAAGCAGGGACTAGTAAGGCGTGTGGGATGACAGCAAAGAATGAAGAGTTGTTGCCTCGCCAAGAAGACAGCGCTAGGGGGCGCTGAAGGTGCCAGGAACCTTGACGCTTAGCCTCGACGTCGGACTGTAACGATCTTATGTCACAATGTTTATCTTCAAGGCTTATGGACTTGGGACAGGTGGACTATAAACATTGAAAGCATTCGATCCGATCCCCGACATTGAGTGGAATGTGTTGATGAAAAGCTTGATTCAGAACTCTTGATGTATTCTAAGTAGACGATAATTTCCGAGTCTCGCAATATGATCTGGACGCTACTTCGACATTTATGTATGTATTTATTTACACTGCAAATTGGCAATAGTAACTTAATTACACACAAATTAATAAAATAATTAAAAAAACCTAATTAATAAATAAATCTAATTTTCCATTACAACCTACATGTACAGTACACATACAGGGACATCATTTTATTTTTACTAACATTTTTAATATTAACCTGGCTATATATTCGGATTAAAGGTCTAGAACCGGAAACACCGCTTGCTACCCCTTCCAAGACTGGAGTTCGATGATACTGGCGTAAAATACAAATCACTTTACTAGGTATAGGAGGGAAGAAAAGTAATTCATCCATTTATGTAAACTAGGAAATATCGCAATTTTGAGTTTGATAATTTTCATTAAGTTTTTGTTTAATCAAAATACAGTACTGTATTAACACTTAGTGTTTTTACTCAAGAATTGAGCTATCCATTCGGACGTATTAATTATGCAGTGTGTATTGTACTTTTACAGCACATTAGCGTACAATATAGAGAACGAAGTGAAATTGAAAAATAATCACAATATGGATATTTAAACACATTTTTGAAAATGGTGGCCGTTCATTTCGATACAGGCTTCAATTCTTCAATTCTTTTGTGCATATTATCGCACTATAGACTAAGGTACCTAATGCCAATTACCATTTTCGTCCTTCGTCCGAGTAACTCATGTTGAAATAATTCTATACCTACTCTATAAAAGAGTACCTTACGTACTGTAAATTTAATCTTCAGTTCTGCCCGATCCGAAAAGATAAAATTACTTATAAATGCTATCTATTGTCCGTTCAAGTGGTTTTGTCGCAGGGTCGTAGAAAGGGGGGGATCACGTGACAGTTAATGACTTAAAGAGGCCATTTTATTTAAGTTACTTTAAACAGTTGTATAATATTACGTAGATGTCCAATTCCTAACAGAAATTAATGTTTTCAGAAAAGAGCTAAGACAGCCCAGCTACTAAACTTTGCAGAGGGGCGAACAGAAGCAGGTGGGGGAAATCGGGATGTGACGTAGGCAAACGGTCGACAGTACCTGTGCGAAACTATGATTCAATATTGAAAGCTCTTTCGTCACTGGAAAACGCGAAAATATTTCTGGAACGTACTGTTCCAGAAATGGCCCAGGGACGGTTCTGTGTGGTGAACGGTTGGAAGTTTACTAGTAGAGGGAGTGGGAGTGAAGTACATTCAAAGACTCAGGTACAATTAAAATTGAAGTAAAAAGAAAATGAAGTTCCTGTACATAAATATGACATGTAGCTATACACATTGGGCCAAAAAAAGGCACGAAATTTAAAAGGTTATATTCTAGTATAGTTTGACAACTTCAAGTGAAACCCCGTAAAACACGCCAACTTGTGGAACCTCTCTCTTTCTTTCTTCTCTCTCCCTCGCTCCTCGTCATTCAGTCACCAATCACCACGTAAATATCTGAGAGGGTGTGTGTGTGCATCGCGACCAATGGAAGAACCACTCTCCAGTATTACCACAATAACGGATTCTTCATCTTTGCCTCGAAGTCGGCTAGGAAGGTTCCATTATGCTAGCATTGCAGGCAACTAGTCAACCTTTTAATGCTTTTGTTACCAGGTTTGACAAACTGTGAGTGGACCTGCAAGTACAAAGTGCATAGTACTCTCTCCCTTCCCCCCGTGCTTTTTCACTTGCTCCTCCCCAAGACAGCCAGAGCTCACGTAGTAACTCGGTCAGGGTTTCAGTTCTATTTGTCAATCTATAGATAATGATTTCAATGGAAAAAGTTTATTTCACAGGCAAATTTCACAGTCCTAATAGACCGGGAAAGTACTGTAATATTCAATTTTTTACTTTCTGTAAGGTAGTGCAAAATCGATCGTTTATGCAGAACTACGGACTACTTTTATGGGGTAATAGTACTCATGTTAATAAAACTATTATGTTACAAAAAAGCTATTAGAATTATAACAAATTCATCAATGAAGGGACACTGCAGACCGTTATTTGTGTCAAGACAGACAAGACAAGACAAAATGGCTTTTAAGGAACCCGAAGGTTCATTGCCGCCCTCACATAAGCCCGCCATCGGTCCCTATCCTGTGCAAGATTAAGCCAGTCTCTATCATCATACACCACCTCCCTCAAATCCATTTTAATATTATCCTCCCATCTACGTCTCGGCCTCCCTAAAGGTCTTTTTCCCTCCGGTCTCCCAACTAACACTCTATATGCATTTCTGGATTCGCCCATACGTGCTACATGCCCTGCCCATCTCAAACGTCTGGATTTAATGTTCCTAATTATGTCAGGTGAAGAATACAATGCGTGCAGTTCTGTGTTGTGTAACTTTCTCCATTCTCCTGTAACTTCATCCCGCTTAGCCCCAAATATTTTCCTAAGCACCTTATTCTCAAACACCCTTAACCTATGTTCCTCTCTCAGAGTGAGAGTCCAAGTTTCACAGCCATATAGAAGTACGGGTAATATAACTGTTTTATAAATTCTAACTTTCAGATTTTTGGACAGCAGACTGGATGATAAGAGCTTCTCAACCGAATAATAACACGCATTTCCCATATTTATTCTGCGTTTAATTTCCTCCCGAGTGTCATTTATATTTGTTACTGTTGCTCCAAGATATTTGAATTTTTCCACCTCTTCGAAGGATAAATCTCCAATATTTATATTTCCATTTCGTACAATATTCCCGTCACGGGACATAATCATATACTTTGTCTTTTCGGGATTTACTTCCAAACCGATCGCTTTACTTGCTTCAAGTAAAATTTCCGTGTTTTCTCTAACCGTTTGTGTATTTTCTCCTAACATATTCACGTCATCTGCATAGACAAGAAGCTGATGTAGCCCGTTCAATTCCAAACCCTGCCTGTTATCCTGAACTTTCCTAATGGCATATTCTAAAGCGAAGTTAAAAAGTAAAGGTGATAGTGCATCTCCCAGCTTTAGCCCGCAGTGGATTGGAAAAGGATCAGATAGAAACTGACCTATACGGACTCTGCTGTATGTTTCACTGAGACACATTTTAATTAATCGAACTAGTTTCTTGGGAATACCAAATTCAATAAGAATATCAAAAATAATTACTATAACATCATTGTATATTAATTGTCAAGCCCTAAATTTTGTCAAAGATAATTCACAAATTTTGACACATAGGAATGATGTACACCTCTACAATACCAGAAACCGTGACCTTTTTCATATGTCTAAGTGTAGGCTAATCAAATCAATGAACAATTATTTTATTATGTTTTAAAAATTGCAAATAAATTTCCAACACATGTTTACAATCTGGAAAGCAAGTCTTTTAACAGACTTGTCTCTGGTTGGTTAATCAAGAAACCCTTTTATGATATTAATGAGCTTTTTAATGTTAATGTTGTTGAGTGTTACTGATACAATTTTAATCTTGCTTATTTTATATGTTTTATTTGACTTTGTCAATTGCACAAATTTGTGTTCACTGACTGTACGATACTTAATATAGCCTACTTAATATACTACCGATAAGCATTATGGTCTTACGAGTTCAGCAGGCCAAACCGTTTGTTGTGCTATCATCATTTGTTTTCTTCCATTTTGAGTTCTCATTTTGTGATCAATGGATCGCTTAACGAACGAAGTCAAGATTTTCATTAAACATTTGCACCAATATGATAATTTATCTGCCCGTTAAATTGTAAAGAACTACGTTCAGTGAGAATGGTCTGTTTCAAGTTTACAACGATTGATTAGAAAGATACGGACATGATATTCCTCCTGAGAGATTGTAGCCCAGATTCGTAGAATGTGAACTCGTCTCCTGCGTATAACGGAATTACGGAGGACGCAGCGGCGGATTTTCAGGGGAGGCAAGGGAGGCCGAGCCTCCCCTAATATTTTACCAGAACACAATATGGCGGTAATAATTTCAGCTGAATTAAGATCACAGACAAGTTACAGCAAATGACGAACATTTTCCCTTTTATATTAATTTTACTATTCACTACGACTACGTGAAGTCGACCACATACAGTTGGTGATGCCCGCTCACTATACTGTAGATAGTACAAATAATTCGTACTGAAAAATAACAGATAGCGCTGTAACCTGTATAGTCGGCATCTAGCAGCCTGCAGTGTCTATGCGAGAGCGGGAGAGAGGAGTCGGCTACATGACGCTACTCCCCGGTTAACCATGACAACAGCAGTTCAACCAATAAGATAGCTGGTTAGAAGAGTGTTTAAACTTGACTAGAACGCGCGAAGGGAGCCGATTTGGAGACGTCCTACCCACCGCTGACAACTGTACTGCTTATAGTCGCGGCCAGTTTCGGCTGTATTGGGAAGCTCTCCCTCTTTCTCTCTTCTTGGGTTTAGAAAATTGAGTCACATGTTAGTTTTCTCTCCCTGCGTAAAAGTTTTTATTTATGTTGTTAGATTTTCTCTTGTTATTTTATTCTTTTGTGTTACGAGATGTATTTACTTATACAGTATTTTAAATATATCGAGAGTTTAGAAACAAATGCAAATTTGTCTCTAGCTTCTTCTAGTAGCAGTTATTCAGTATGTTGTGACCTATTTGATCGGTTTGCGAAGAAAGACGAACGTCCAGTTACTTTGCTGTAAAATTAGACTATGTAATAACAATGAGCAAGCCCCGGATTCTTAGGTTCGAATCAATTTTGTTGCTATCTCGTTACTCTCGAAACATTGTTTTTCTTGTTCGTTTTATGTAGCAAAGAGTAACATTCTTAAATGTAATATTACCTAAAAAAACCTAATTCGTAGGTTAGGACTTAGAGTGTCCTAAAGAGAGGCAATCTTTACCAAGCCGTTGTAATATATTAATAGTATGTTGTTTATTTTTATTCTTTTCTCGTAAAATCATATAAATTCCTAAACGTAAGATTTAAAATCCTAAAACATAAATTGGAAAACCTAATTTTAATTTCTTAAAATATATAAATTCTGCGATTGGTAATGAGGTACGTCACAGGCCTTATATTTTTATATTCTCATCATTCACGTCTTGGCCTCCTCAACTTTCAAACCCACCGTCCGCTACTGGGAGGACAACGTGTAGGTGACGATAAGCTGTCACCAGCCTGGACTCGATCTGACTGCCTCGTGAGGTGTGTCCACTTAAGCTTGTCTGCAGAGTACGCGGCTGCTGTAATTTTAACAGCGCGATTAGAGAGAGATGACGTACGGCTGCAATTAGCAGACGAAACAGCGCAGAGCGGGGGAATTAATGATTGCAACTCTAATTTGTCAAAACAAGAACCAAGACTACTTCATTACAGCGGTACACTCGAAACAGGAATTCCAGAGAAGGAAACTATGTTTACTAATCTCTACATGCGTCCCTCTCTAAGGGAATACGTTAGTAATTACCCGTACGTACGTAAACAAGTAAATATGTAATTAAGAATATGTTTCCTAATTTTTTTGTGCGAGATCGTGCGTATTTGCTTGGTTTCCGCACAAAACCAATCCGCGAAAAGTGTCAAATTCCACATTCAGTATTCCCAACCTAATACACATAACAATTTCCCTCTTCTTACCTCTTAAGTGACATATTGATATTACTGCTTTAGGCTTTTAACATATTATTTTTAGAAACGTTCAATATAGTAATAATTATAAACTGGAAACTTACCACTGCAATTTCACCTAAATTGCACTGTTAATTATTGTTTTTAAATATTTGCAAAAATTAAGTAAACTCTACAACTCCACTAAAGTCACTGCATTCGTGATGCAAGTAACATTAAGGAAGCCGTGAAAAAATCAACAAGATTCCAGACTCATCATAGACTGGGGAAAAAAAAGACAGACGTATATCAGGGCCTGCTGGAGTATAGTAAACACAGAAAACATTTTAAAGCAACAATGTTGAAGACAGATATTTTTGTTTTGCAAATTTGCCGTCATTGAACAGAAACTAAGATGGAGATTTCATTGCAACTAATTATAACTACCTCTTTCAGGTATGTAATAAACGATCTTCGCACAAAATAATGTACGATACACGAGCGGTATGTTATCTTTCCTTTCTCGGAAATTAAAAAAGCTCAACTACGTTTCGCTTTTTCAAGCTTTTCCTCGAACATGAAAACTTCAACACACCGCTCTTGTAACGCATATTACTATTAAACGGTTATTTATCTATGCAGTGGTAGCCCGGCAACAAATATTTCAGAGTGCGTAGAAACCAAGTGCTCCTTCTGGTCATACTGGAGTGGGGATTAATTCGTCATCAAACTCTTGACGAGTAAATTTCTGCGCCTGTGAAGTACGGTTTACTGTAAATAATGTCACTTAATATAGCATTGTTTTATTCGTACTACGCTGGTATATTTCATGTCAATCTTAAGGAGAGAGGATGGTATTTTTTGGTGAAAAATGAGTAAATTTAAAAAAAATTCTATAAAATACTCTGGGATATGTGTGAAATGCATAGCATAATATTTTGTGGGTATTTGTGCCCTTATCGGATGTTGAGACGCCATTTTTAAACTTCCTGCGCTATGGATTTTTAAATCACTCGCCCCCTTTTATCGGTTTAGGGTAACTTCATTTTTTTGCTACATTGCCAGACAAAAATGGATATAATTTCTGAACTATTAAAGATACATGCATGAAATTTAGAACACACATTCTTTAGACTGGTAGGAAACTTTTCTCTGTAACAGAATTTTGTTAATTGATTTCATACGTCCGTTTGTTTGCAAGAAGTGAATTCAGAAAAGTGTTATTAAATTTTATTTTTTTATTTTACAAACGTAGGGACTAATATAAAAATTCTGTTACAGAGAGATTGTAGAGCATGCTTTTGCAAGTACATTGCAAAAACCTGGATGAATCTACCTTTAAAAATGGTTTAGATATGTCGGTTTTAGTAAAATCCTGCATTGGGTATATTTTTTTCAAATCTGGGCCCCCAAATAATTTTTTATTTCAAAATATTTAGTTTTGGTTGAGTTGCTACATACAAAAATAGGAAAAAAGTAAAAAAAAAAATACCATCCTCTCCCTTTAAAGTGTAAAATAGCCTACCTCTCTGTCACGCTTCTTGTTATTATCCGGTTGTCTCATAAATTCATTCGCTTCTTTGTTTACTTTTCGCCTGAGAACTCTGCATACTTCCAACACAGGCACGTCAGAGAAGTTGCCGGACTATCTAGGGTGGCTTATGGAAGTTTGAAAACATAAAACACAAGGTCGTCACAACAGAGAAAGTAGGATAGTACGTTTTATTGTATTCTAATAAAAAAAAAAAACTTTATTTCCCACAGTATACCCCACTGTTAGCAACAACATATTGCCATTTTGACTCTCAATCTGCCATTTTGGCAGTGGCATATCTCCCATATCCTGTAACATCAAGAGTTGTCGAGATCAAAAAATCCCTTGCCTCTTTCAAAGCGTCGCAAGTCGTCGTTCTTCAGTGGATACCTTCGCATGTTGGTATTTCAGGGAATGAGCTCTCTAGCAAAAAAGGGGACTGAAATATTGTTACGGACGACCTCCTAACTTTCGTATCACAACTTGAAACGATTAGTTAACCGCTCATTTAAGAATGAGTTTGTCTCAGATCTTCAAATAAAGAGTGATGGCAAGAAATGGGCTGATCTTGTTGAAAAGTCAGAGATACTTCCTGATCATCCCCGTAAAGAGACTGTAGCTGCCATAAGGATTGCCACAGGACACGACTGCCTGGCAGAATATTTATATAAACTGGGTATTTTACCATCACCTCAGTGCATCGTATGTATGAGGAAAATTCTATTATGAATAAATATTTGTAAAAAAAAAACTTGGAACTGGAAGTGTAGAATTTATAAAACAGTTATATTACCGGTTGTTCTGTATGGTTGTGAAACTTGGACTCTCACTTTGAGAGAGGAACAGAGATTAAGGGTGTTTGAGAATAAAGTTCATAGTTGGGGCTAAGAGGGATGAAGTTGCAGGAGAATGGAGAAAGTTACACAACACAGAACTGCACGCATTGTATTCTTCACCTGACATAATTAGGAACATTAAATCCAGACGTTTGAGATGGGCAGGGCATATGGCACGTATGGGCGAATCCAGAAATGCATATAGAAAGTTAGTTGGAAGGCCGGAGGGAATAAGACCTTTGGGGAGACCGAGACGTAGATGGGAGGATAATATTAAAATGGATTTGAGGAAGGTGGGATATGATGGTAGGGACTGGATTAATCTTGCTTAGGATAGGGACCTATGGCGGGATTATGTGAGGGTGGCAATGAACCTTCGGGTTCCTTAAAAGCCATGAATAAGTAAAAAACTTGTAAAGTTTAAATCTTTTTTTTAAGTAGGTTATTTTACGAAGCTTTATCAACAGCTTAGGTTTAAATCTTCTATGGGGACTTGGTACTGGTCTGCCAGAAACCAATTTAATGATGTTGAATCAATCTGGTTGAGCATTACATACATACATACATACATACATACATACATAGGCTACATACATGCATGCATACATACATAAATACATACACACATACATACATACATACATACATACATACATACATACATACATACATACATACATACATACATACATACATACATACATACATACATACATACTGCCATTTTTCTAGAAGCTTATAAATTCCATTTCTCCTAAACATAGGAGTTTTCTGATTGATAAACTCTTCCATGCTGAGTTTGCATTCCTCCCAGAAAGTGAGGCGTTTACCATTCAGAAACTTCTGCAGGGATCGGAATAGATGGTAGTCAGATCTGGCGGATAGGACAAATGGAGTAACACATCCTAGTCGAAATCCAACAACTTACGACGGGTCGCCATTGAAGTATGTGGTCTGGCGTTGTCGTGATGGAAGATTACTCCATCAGTGTTTGCCAATTCAGGTCTTTTGTCTTGAAGGGCTACCTTCAGTCGTTCCAACTCAGAACAGTACTTCTCGGAACTGATGGTCTCACCAGTTAGGAGAAACTCATAGTAAAGAAAATTCCTTTCCAGTCCTACCAAATGCACAACATGACCTTCCTGGGATGAAGTGGGGACGTCATGATTTTCCCTTTCGAATGTTGTCATAAACTATCCACTTCTTATCACCTGTCACCAACCGTTTCAGAAAATCATCATTTTTATTGCTTCGCAATAATGAATAGCAGACGGAAACGCGCTGAACTAAATTCCGGTCACTCAGTTCGTGAGGAATGAATGAATAAATAAATAAATAAATAAATAAATAAATAAATAAATAAATAAATAAATAAATAAATAAATAAATAAATAAATAAATAAATAAATAAATAAATAAATAAATACATAGATAAAAAGATAAAGACAGAAAGATAGAGATAGATAGATAGATAGATAGATAGATAGATAGATAGATAGATAGATAGATAGATAGATAGATAGATAGATAGATAGATAGATAGATAGATAGATAGATAGATAGACAGACAGACAGACAGACAGACAGACAGACAGACAGACAGACAGACAGATAGATAGATAGATAGATAGATAGACAGGTAGATAAATAAATAAACAGTAAATAAAATAAAATAGAATAAATAAATAATAAATAAATAAAATACTTGGACATTCGAAAAGTAATAGCAACATAGTTACTGTTTCACACTAAATTTAATTAGGTTACTTTTGACATTACATACTCCAAATATAGTCTCCTGCCATGTCAACAATACGTTTCCAAATTCTTCAAAGATAGCGGACTCCATCTGCAGCAGCATTGCTGGATATCTCTCTCACTGATCAATCTAAACCTTTTCGGTCGTCAACTCTTCATTGAAAGCGAATACATCGCTTCTACCCAACTTGCAATAGTTCAGTGTGATAGGACTTCTCTCTCACAGGCTTATTGTAATGTCCTAAAGCACTGATTTACACGTTTTTCTCTTCCAACTTAGATTTTTATGAGCAACGTTCGTACCTTTAGGGCTGTATTGTTTACTATAAATCAGAGACAGGCATTGTATTTACAAAATATGGCTACTTCTAGACTCTCAATATTGCAAATTTACGAAACAATCGCTGCTCTATTACGTAGTACAATATTTCAATGGTCACCGCTAGGAGCACTGATTTACAGCATTGTTGCCATTACTTACCGAATGCCCTAGTAAATAAAAAATTTAATTAAAATTAAATTAAACTCTCCGGCGACATGGTGGTTGTAATGCAGTGGTGTGGTAGTGGATGAAATGATGGTGGTTGCGATGGAAGGACAGAAGAGAGAAAAAAACGTAATAGAGTGAGTACTGAATTTCAAAGCCCACAAGAGAACGTAGAGCACGACGGCAGGCACTTGTTTATCGCTGCTATAGACAAGCCTGTGCATATATAATGCAATTCAGACACAAAATCGAACTCAACAGACGTGTCAAGGCTGCTAGCCCACACGTCATGCTTTACTTGACGTACTGCCACGCCTTCCCCTTTGCACTTTTTAAATACGTTTGTTTAAATCTGTTATTTATTCATAACAGCTAAGTATTGCCATAGTAACAGTTTTATAGCATTCATGTTCTGCGTCGGGCATTCGCCACGGCTCAAAGGGATTCCCCCAATAAAAAAAGAGAAAGAGAGACACAGTCAGACAGATCGATAGATATCTCGGTGGTCTTACGGTTACCGCGCTGACCGTTGGGTCCGAGGATCGCGGGTTGAAATCCGGGCGACGGAAACGGATTATGAAGGGCGATGAAACCCATACAGCGTATTCCAAATCTCACCGGTGAGCAATCCGATGGCATCACGGTGTTCCGAATTCCACCGATGACGTCATTGATGCTCCACCGGTGTCGCACCGGTGCCATAAACTTGCAGAGGTGGTGGCAGGCTCCATCAGCCGCCATCAGTGAATCTGATTGGTTCTTGTATAGGGCGGGAATTAGCAGACGAATGACATCGTGCACTGTTGTGTCATGGCGGTGTGTTCTGCTTTAGTTCTGCTGTATTGTTTGTAATGAGCACAACGCAAAAACAATATGTTAATGGCTTATGAGCGAACATGTCAACGGACCAGTTATTACTACCGGTTCAAGAAATAAGTTGTTTATGATCTCTTTTCTTTGAACGAGATGGCAGTACAGAAATTTCGCAAAATTTTGCTAGCGTAGCACAGATAACCACTTACACAGTCGCCATGACAGCATCGATTCTTCCAGCAGTTTTGTTCCTTCTTTTCGTTGCAACGTGACGTCATTGATGCCACCGGACCGGTGAGATTCGGAATACGCTGATAGCATGATTATCTCCAGAAGTAAAGTTAGCTGGTATGGTACATTTACGAAATTTAAATGAACCCTGTACCTGACGTAAAGTTTCAGACCCACCTCTCTGTTAAGTGCCTTACGTATTTTAACTGGTTCTGCTTATGATGCGCACTGTAAGCCATTATTCATAAATGAGGCTATCCTTACTGCTATTAATCTTTACATCTTCACTTCTTTGCTGAGGGTAAAGAAAAATTTAGCAAATTATTATCATAGATCTGATCATCATAATTATAATACAAGATACAATTTTCACTTGACTGAATCTAATGTTAGACTGGAAACAACTAAAAAACAATTTATGTCCATGGCAGTATCTATGTTTAATAGATTACATAAGTCTGCACACACTTAACTATAACACATTTAATAATGTTTTAAAATGCTGGATGATGATTAATCATTTATACTATTAGTGAATACTTTGAGTTCTCCGTTAATAACTTATGTTTTTAATATAATTTTATTCACTCTGTTTTATTATGACTATGTCCATAGTATTTGTATAATACTCACGACTTTAATAAGATCTAATCTAATCTAATCTAATCTAATCTAATCTAATCTAATCTAATCTAATGTAATCTAATCTAATGTAATCTAATCTAATCTAATCTAATCTAATCTAATCTAATCTAATCTAATCTAATCGAATCTAATCTAATCTAATCTAATCTAAATGCACTGCTAACATTAATAAAATTAAGGAACAAAACTGCTGAAGTTTTCAGTGGACCTGGCAAAGAAAATTACTTTTATATATGAAAAACAATTTCATCTTATAACATGCATAGTGTTTACAGATTATGTCAAAGCTTCCGATAATGTGCTAAGGTGAAAGCAATGGTAGATAGTAATCAATAGAAAATACTTACCAAAATATTTCGATATGGTTAATCGTAAGGCACTTCTAGAAAAAATGTAGGCCTATGTGATTGGAATTAGAAGTCTGGTTTATAAATTGTTTCAGCCATATTCAAGTAATAGAACTATGATGACGAAGATTGACGATTATATCAGTGATAAAAATAAATGGAGATATTGGAGTTCCACAAGGAACTATTTTAGGACCTACATGATTTCTTTTCGAACATACATTAATGATGTATTAAATCTAGATTTGAAATTTATCCAGGAAACAATGTGGAAACATTTAATTAAATATGTGGAAATATTAAAAGAACTCTGAAAGGAAAGTTTAGAACAGACTCATACCTTAAGTTCTATAAAATTATGGCAGTCCCATGCGGACTAGATGACAGAGAAACCTGGATTTCAGATACAAAAATACGCTGTAGGATACAGACAGAAGAAATTGGGTTTTTAAGAAGATGTCTAGGAGTTACGAGAAGGGATAAACTTCATCACGATAAAATTCGAAACCTCCCAGGAACATAGGCCTACAAACTCAAAGAAAAAGTGTACGAATATATTGAAGAGAATGGGAAGGACACCAACTCATTCAGGTAACACTACACATATAACCCTGAAGTATACAGTGATAAAACGACTGATATCAGTTGTCATTGTTATCAATTCAGATGAAAAGAAAATGTCAAGATAGAAGATCAGTTGATGGAAGTAAACAAATATATATAGAGTGAACCGTAAATAATGTAATTAATTTCAAGAGGTTTTTCTTTGAAATATTTCAAACAAAATTTAGTAGAATTTTGTTCGTTTTTGCTTCCTTTTCGAGAAAAAATTGTTTTATGTGAAATATTTAATAGCGCGTTTTGGTAGTCATTGATTTAACTCACAGTATGCTCAATAAATTTAAGAGAGTAGTGTATAATAATAAATTATTGCAAGAATTTCAGTTTTGTCCATTTCTCACATTTTAAATTTCCTTTTCAAAACGAAAAGTTACTCATACATGTGTTTGGTTCAAATTTATCCATATTTAAAAGAAACAAAAAACTGAAATTCTGTCAATTTATTATCATAATACCCTGCTCTCTTAAATGGAATGAACAAAAAAATATGGTTTATTTAACGTTGCTCGCCGGTTATATCAGCGTCGCCGGTGTGCCGGAATTTTGTCTCGCAGGAGTTCTTTTACATCCCAATAAATCTACTTACATGAACTTGTCGCAATTAAACACACTTAAATGTCATCGACCTGGGCCGGGATCGAACCCGCAACCTCGTTAAATGAACATATTGAGAATTAAATTAATTGCTTTCCCAAAATAAGGTATGAAATATTTAATACAAAACAAACTTTTTTTCGACAAGAAAAAAAAAACGAGCAAAATTTTTTGTTTGAAATACCTCAAAGAATAACCGCCTGAAATTAATGACATTACTTAGGTTTATTCTGTATATTAGAATATACGAAATAGATACTCCAGATTCTGCCACAGTTTAAGAAGGTTTGAAGCCTATCGAAGCCTATGAACAAAGGGCCAAGGAGATGAAGTAGATGGAAATTAGTTTGTCGTAACTGAAATGTACTCATTAACTGGTCTTTTGAAACACCAAATACAAGAATAATTTCATAACAGACATAAATCTGATCTTTAAAGAGTATTCCTGTTTTACTTAATTTCCTAGTCTGTGTTTATTAATAACATGCTAAGTACAGTCTGATGTAAAAAAGAGTAACCACCAACCATAAATTATGTACAAAGTCATGAATATCCATACTGTAAGTGCTTGAAAATTAGCACTTAAACGTATTCCAATAATATATGTATGTTGCCTAATTTCTACTTTCATTCTTATTTCAATATAAAAATTAGGAAAGTTATTTTGTGTTTTTTTCAAAACTACTGTCATAGTGCTTACTATCTTTTACCCCCGTACCCTTTTTTTTTTTTTTTCAAAGTTAAGCTATGGCATCTCGAGAAGTCATATGTCGAATGACATCCACAGTATGTGGTCGCATCACTAGATGACTGTATGATGTACTACGGTTATCTCACAGAGTATGATGTGAATTCAGTAGTGAGTCGACTGCCGTGCCATAAATTCGTAGTACGAGTATGCGATCACATTTCTAGATGGCAGTGTGATGTGATTATCTCACAGAGAGCGATAATACACGGCATGCATAAGGCAGTTGTGAGTCGACCGCCGTGCCAAATGGAAACCTCCAACCAAATCTAATGGTCCAACGTTAAGTTTATGATGTAGGCCTAATATAATTGCAATTGAGGTCTTTAATTAGGAAGTCTGCGTAATCAAATTACAGAAATTCCTCCTTTTTATGAATATTACACAGAATCGTGCATTATGTGCTATACTACATGATATGGCAGCTGGCGCGATTAAATGCAGTAGAAAGGAGAGAGAGAATGCTGCCAGCTCAGCACATTCGATAGCAGGTATCGGGAAGGCAGAGTTTGTTAAACGTCACATACCGGCAGTTGTTCACACAAACACTCTCTTTAGCTTTATGATCTTAAAGCTGTCACCGAGGGCTCCTGGTTCTAAGCGCGCGTTGACATGTGACATCCCCGAGCCACTTGAAAGATTATGACGTCACTGCAGCGACCGTCCCCAGCCTCGTGTTAATACAAGACTGTCATAAAGGGATTAAGGCTCGGGGACTAACTTAATAAACAACTAACACATAAAACTGAACTCCAAGTACTACAGTAAGATCCCCGAAGTACAAACTTCGATGCATGATATAATAATAATAATAATAATAATAATAATAATAATAATAATAATAATAATACATGTGTAGCCTCTACACACGGTAGACGTGAAACTACTTCAGCTGTAAGTACGTAGTAATCTTTTATAAATGTTTGTGCAAATTTTTTACGGTCATAAATTTCATTCTCTGTATCACCGTCTCCTGTGGCCGAATTAACAAAACTACAGTATATTGGTCTGAAGTGACAACTCTATTTCCTAAACATAATAATGATCCAAGTTCAATTTATTCAGGTACAGTACAGAAGACTGTGATATTATGTTAGTCATACGGAGAATGAAATTCACGACAGTAAAAATGCTGCTTGAAAACATCATCATATAGAATAAGTAGCAAAATTTGGTTTGTTATACTGAATTATTTCAACGTTACAATTCCTTGCTTGTTAAAATATGTATATGATAATGTTATGCAATTTGCGTTCTTTTATTTTGTGTGTTTTTGGAAAATATAATGTCAATTAATGTTAATTAATGTAATTAATTGTAACTAAAACCTTACGCATCCCTCGTGTTTATCGTACGGCTCGACCTCCCGCACACGTTACCTGCATTTTGTTTACGTTTTCACTATGCCTAAACGAGACGCTCTACTTTAATTTAGTAGACAATAACAAAAGAAAACTTTTGATAGTGGCATGGCAGCTATTTTGGCATCTCTGAAATTATGGAGTAGCCTTGCTTACTTACTTCCTTACTGGCTTTTAAGGAACCCGGAGGTTCATTGCCGCCCTCACATAAGCCCGCAATTGGTCCCTATTCTGAGCAAGATTAATCCATTCTCTATCATCATATCCCACCTCCCTCAAATCCATTTTAATATTATCTTCCCATCTACGTCTCAGCCTCCCTAAAGATCTTTTTCCCTCCGGCCTCCCAACTAATACTCTATATGCATTTCTAGATTCGCCCATACGTGCTGCATGGCCTGCCTATCTCAAACGTCTGGATTTAATGTTCCTAATTATGTCAGGTGAAGAATACAATGCGTGCAGTTCTGCGTTGTGTAACTTTCTCCATTCTCCTGTAACTTCATCCCTCTTAGCCCCAAATATTTTCCTAAGCACCTTATTCTCAAACGTCCTTAATCTATGTTCCTCTCTCAAAGTGAGAGTCCAAGTTTCACAACCATACAGAACAGCCGATAATAAAACTGTTTTATAAATTCTAACTTTCAGATTTTTTGACAACAGACTGGATGATAAAAGCTTCTCAACCGAATAATAACTGGCATTTCCTCCCGAGTATCATTTATATTTGTTACTGTTTCTCCCAGGTATTTGAATTTTTCCACCTCTTCAAAGGATAAATTTCCAATTTTTATATTTCCAGTTCGTACATTATTCTCGTCACGAGACATAAAATATAATGTCACTTAATGTTAAATCAATTTTAATTAATATATTTAATTGTAACTAAAACTTTGTGCATCCCTCGTGTTTATCGTACGGCTCGACCTCCCCCACACGTTACCTGCACTTTGTTTACGTTTTCAATGTGCCTAAACGAGACGCTCTACTGTAATTTAGTAGACAATAACAAAAGAAAAACATTTGACAGTGACTATGGCAGCTATTTTCGTATCCCTGAAATTATGGAGCAGCCATATGCAAAATATGAAAATATAAAGCGACGAGAAGGAGTGCCATTTGCACTTTTATGAATTTCAATTGATGAAAACTGTTGGCGTCAATTTAAATCAATTGTTTAACAATTCAATTTAGAACCCTAGAAAACCACTCGACATCAGAATGTGGTGTCACAGCGCAGCCAATTCCAATATGGAGTACGTCCAATGTTTCATTTTTATGTCTGAGATATTGTTTTACAAAGCTGCTCCATGACTGCCCCATGCACGGAATTCTAATTGGCGTCTGATGACATGAGAAGCAGCATTTCAAACCCACTCTGGTTTTCAGAGCTCACAGCAATGTGGTACGGGTTCAGAAATAAAATAGGCACAACTGTAAACCAATCACAAGTGTTTTCTCATCAAAGTGACCTAGTTTTGACTTTTAGCTGATGAGACTGGTGTTCTTTGAGTACTTTCAGTGAAGAGGAAATGAAGGCAATTATCACGTGCTTTATCGGGAATTGAAATTCACGGTAGGGTCGTGGAGGTGCACAATAATTTTATTGTGATGTAATGTCAGCTCGTATGCTTATAAAATAATATCTATTGGGTGTTTGTTGGAAGGTATGTGGCACAATCTGAGTTTGTTATTAACCAGTTAATACAGGGTGATTCACGAGGATTTACCGCTACTTACAAAGTTTATTTCTGAAGACATTTTGAGCAATTTTAAAAAATGTCGCCGTCCGCTTCAATACACTTGGCCGCACGCTTGTGAACGGCACTCGTCGCTCTACGTAATTTCATACGGCTATCTTTGATTTCCGTAGAGCTCGCGCTAGCTTCTGACTCTTCGCTGACCAAGGTCACGCGTTGTTCACAGGAATGTGTTCCAATAACGAAACGTAACTCTGTAAATATTGAGAATAAGACCCATGTTTATATGACAATTTTTTGCTCAAAATGTCTTCAGAAATAAGCTCCGTAAAGTGACTGTAAATCCTCGTGAATCACCCTGTATACTTGTATTTTTTTTCCATTTGTAGACTATCCGTTGTGATTTATTTGTGTACTTGTATTTTTTCTTGAATGAGTGAAGTGGGAAATGGGAGGAAAAACATTAAAAAGTAAGCGGAAACCTGTCCTTGCAAGGAAGTTTTGGGCGGAGAAAAGCTGAATATGTGAACTCCAAGCCTGTTGGCCACTTGTCTCATTCCGAGTTCCGCCGTTCGACTGAAGGAACTCTAGAGAATTTTGAAGAGGAAAAGCCGAAACTGGACGTAATCTAATAGATACCACATTAAAGGAGTGGGGAAGGGGGGAAAAACCATGAAAGCAGCATGGGGAGAAGAAAAAGCAGAAGATGTAAGCCTGTACATTGAAAGGTACCATTTTCATTCACAGTGTGAGTGGAAATCGAGTAAACTCTCGAAAAGAACTATCACAATATTACTCGTATCACAATTTACCAACCTTTACCCTAAATAAATAAATAAATAAATATGTATTCATAAACTCCATAGTGGATATTAACAGCGCGATATGTAACGCCTGTCTTTCGTAATGGATTTTCGTTTTATTTTTCTTTGCATATCTTAAAGATTTACTCTATGACTATCGCATAAGATGTTCACACAGAAAATCACAGTTTCTCCACCGATGCACATATCAACCAAGCTGAAGTTAGATGACTTGCACCACATGATAATGTGCGCAGAAACAGTATATTAAATATATTCAGTGTTGCACAGTCAGAGCACACAACATTGTGCAATTGACAATGTCAGTTATAAAAAGTAAACAACAGAACAATAAAATTAATTTAAAAACTCCCAATGACATTGACATTCAAAAACTCGTTAATTTCATAAAATGGTTTGTTGATTAACCAACCAGAGACAAGTCTGTTAAAAGACTTCTTTTCCAGATTAAAAAGATATCTCGGAAATTTATTTGTTATTTTTAAAGACATAATAAAATAATTATTCATTGTTTTAGTTAGCCTACACTTAGGTATGTCAAAAAGGTCACGGTTTCTGGTGTTGTATATACAGGGTGTTTAAAAATACGGGGCATAATTTCAGGTATGTATTTCCCACATGTAGACAATCAAATAGTTTATTACAACATGTGTCCGGAAATGCTTTATTTCCGAGTTATGGCCTTCACAACATTGAAATTCATCGGAACGTTTTTCTTTCAGCAGGTCGTTGCCTCAAAGGAGACATTAAGAGGGCACTCTGACAGTTCATTCCGAGGCGAAGGTTACATTCAGTGTTGTGTAGGCGTTAGACTGTGCGACAAGTATTCAAATCAAGAGCTGGCAGAGATACACTTCATGTACGGTAAGGCGGACGGCAATGCTGCGCTGGCTCGTCGTTTGTACCAGGAGAGGTACCCACAGCGACAATGTCCAGATCAGAAGACATTTGTACGTCTCCATTACCGTCTGTGCGAGTATGGAAAATTTAACTCTCCTGGTTTGGGAAGGGGACGACCAAAATCTACAACTCCAGAAGTACAGGAGGAGATTCCGGAGGCTGTGAACATGACTCCTATCAGCACACGAAGGGTAGCGTTGCAAGTCAATGTTCCTCATACGACTGTCTGGAGACTGTTGAAAGAGTATCAATTGTATCCTTATCATTTGCAACGTGTACCGATACAGACCCTGTCACCAGCAGATTACCCTGCACGAGTTAGGTTCTGTCAGTGGTTCTTGCAGCAGTGTGGTGTAAATCCGAACTTTCCTGCCTTATTCAAGCAGGAGGTGGACATTTTGAACATCTTCAGTAATGACAACGACCTGCGGAAAGAAAAACGTTCCGGTGAATTTCAATGTTGTGAAGGCCATAACTCGGAAATGAAGCATTTCCGGACACATGTTGTAATGAACTATTTTGATTGTCTACATGTGGGAAATACATACCTGAAAGTATGCCCCGTATTTTTGAAACACCCTGTATGAACATCATTCCTATGTGTCAACATACATGAATTTTCTTTGACGAAATTTAGGACTTGATAAATATACAACATTTGGAAGCGGCTAGGCTTGCAATTTTGCGGTCACTGTACGTGAAAATCCGCCACTAGCCTATACATCGCAATTCTCGCAGGATCTGCCTGCCACTGCCCTTTAGTGAAAACCGTCAGCTGCCTGAGCTGCCAGCCTGTCTATCTCAGTTGCACCTGTGTCAGACACAAACAATCCAGCCGAGTTTCTCGTTGGTGTTGCTATAGTTTTAATGGCTCAGGTAAGTGGGGGCGGGATCGAAACAACTTCTGGCATTGTTCACGAGATTGAGGGGGCAAACTCGTGCCTACGCCAGATAGTGGTGTCAAGTTCTCTGGATTAACCAGATAGCAGGGCTGCGAGATAAAGGTTCTTCCACCGTGTTGGTTCTTACAGTTGGCAGACGGGATGTTGTCACTCCTAACATTTTCCATCCTCACAGACTATTTGCACTTCTTCGCTCCTCTGCTGATGGTATTAATTTATTCGCTGCTACAAATACCACTACCGCAACAAACGAGGTAGAGTCATGCGAACTTTTTTCATTTCCAAGTTTCTCATTCTTTCCCTTTACATTTTCTCATTTACTCTTTCAATTTTTAACTTTCTATGCCCATAGCATTTGTTTTATGTTTATGGTTGTAATTAAATTTAATTAATTTCTCCAGAAAAATCTCAGTCTATTGCATTGCAACATTGATATCTGCTTGGAATATTTCACCGATAACCTACCACATATTATTTTGTTTTATTGAGGAATTACTCGTCAATAAGTTCATTACGCACAATATACTTAACTTTATTTCAATCAGTAATTATGTATGGAATTATAGGATGGGGTAGCTCATCTAAATCCAATTTTAATACATTTTATTTATTAAAGAAGATTAAAATATGTCTTCATAAACTTATCGATTTTCCATCTCAAAAATTATTTTTAGACTTCAATGTTCTTAAAATTTATTATATTATTGTATTAATAAAATTCTTACATAAAAATCTAAATAATTTTGAATTGTGTTCTCATAGTCATGAAATAAAAGGTATGAATTCTTTAAGATTCTTTGAACCAAAATGCAACACTGCTACAGTATTTAATCATAGTAGTAATTTAGACCGAAGAATAATTATATAACAAATTTATATTTAAATATCCTGATCTTGTCAATTCTAATAGTTCCAGTATTAAATTTAAAACGTTATGTATGGATTTTATAAAAATTGAAAAATTGTAAATTTAAATTTATATAGGCTATTCCTATTGCGGAGTAGACATAAGACAAATACTTCTTAATTTCAATTCAGGAATCCGCCCCTGAGCACGAGTTATTTTCTTTCAGGGGCGAGCTAAAGTTGTCCTGTTTATAATATATTTTATGTTATCATTATATAATATATTTTATGTTATAGTTATTAACAAAATAAATAAACAAATAAATAAACAAAACAAAAAACAAAAAGAGAACAAAACAAACAAGTAAATATAACAAATAAATAAATAAATAAATAAATAAATAAATAAATAAATAAATAAATAAATAAATAAATAAATAAATAAATAAATAAATAAATAAATAAATAAATAAATAAATAAATAAATAAATAAATAAATAAATAAATAAATAAATAAAAGGACACAAAGCGGAGTAGTGTATCAATAGAATACTATTCTAAAACCGTTAAGAATCTTGGTTTGTTTATGGATAACGACCTAAACTGCAATAGTCAGGTAACATACATACATATGTAAGAAAATATTCTCGTTGCTCCATAGCTTAAACCACATGAGAAAATTTCTACCATTAATCCTAAATAAAGTTTCTTATTAAGACGTCTGTGATGCCCCATTTTGATTATTGTGATTCCTTGCTGACAAATGTAACCCATAACCTAGGTGAGAGATTACAACATGCTCATAACGTGTGTATAAGATTCATCTATAATATGCGCGAATTTAATGAAGTAACACCATCCCTCGAGCTTCTATCATGGGCTGGCCTTAAGGAAGAAGAATACTGTTCTTCAGAAATTAATGCTCATTTTATAAACATGTAACAGCTACGATGAAAGAGTAATGGAACGGAGAAAAATTCTCTCCGGCGCCGGGATTTGAACCCGGGTTTTCAGCTCTACGTGCTGATGCTTTATCCACTAAGCCACACCGGATACAACTCCGACGCCGGTTAGAATCGTCTCAGATTAAGCTCCAACTCTTGGGTTCCCTCTAGTGGCCGCCCTCTGCACTACGTCATAGATGTCTATGAACGCAGGACCGAAGTCCACACATGTGCTGAGGTGCACTCGATATGAGTGACTAGTTGGCCGGGATCCGACGGAGTAAGCGCCGTCTTAAATCACGAAGTGATTTACGCATATCATATATATTATTTTAATGTACCGAAGTACATATGCTATTTCCATGCAGATGTTCTGCGTCATCATACGATGAAAGAGTAATGGAACGGAGAAAAATTCTCTCCGGCGCCGTTCCATTACTCTTTCATCGTATGATGACGCAGAACATCTGCATGGAAATATCATATGTACTTCGGTACATTAAAATAATATATATGTAACAGCTAGTTTAAAGCTGCTTGAACGCGATCAAATTTTCGTAAAATTGAACGTTCCACAAGACATTTCAAGACTTGCCAATACTTTATTGTCTAATCTTTTAAAAAGGATTTAGACGAGATGTTGTATAAGGCTGCAATTTGAGGCAACAGAATCACCAGATCGTCACATTGTTAACCGACCATTATTCACGACCTGGACGGAATTTGAGACCACGATCTTGACTTTAACATAGCGTCGAAGGCTTTGTAAACATCTGTGCCCCGTGTCTGCGATGTCGGCACTTGTGAACCGGTTGCAATTGTCTGGAGTCCGGGGCTATCGATCTGGCAGCCGTTAAATGTGTACTTGTGTGAATATGGATCGGATTGGAGGGCGCTCCAAGCCATTATAAATTAGTTGTACGGTCGTCCGCAAATGCCCCACAATTAACGCAACGCTAATCAGAGTAGGATCTGTCTTCGCTCGCAGCACCGCCCACCCGGGACACCGTCTGGATGGGTAACCGCCCACTTCAAACGCATGCTGAAAACATTTCTCTCCATTCGAGTTTACCAACAGTGAAATATAAAGCTGCTGATCATTTATTTATTTATTTTATTTATTTTATTGCTAGTAAGTTACCTTTACTTTTTAACTTCGCTCTAGAATATGCCATTAGGAAAGTTCAGGATAACAGGCAGGGTTTGGAATTGAACGGGTTACATCAGCTTCTTTTCTATGCAGATGACGTGAATATGTTAGGAGAAAATACACAAACGATTAGGGAAAACACGGAATCTTTACTTGAAGCAAGTAAAGCGATCGGTTTGGAAGTAAATCCCGAAAAGACAAAGTATATGATTATGTCTCGTGACCAGAATATTGTACGAAATATAAAAATTGGAGATTTATCCTTCGAAGTGGTGGGAAAATTAAAATATCTTGGAGCAACAGTAACAAATATAAATGACACTTGGGAGGAAATTAAACGCAAAATAAATAAGGGAAATGTGTGTTATTATTCGGTAGAGAAGCTCTTATCATCCAGTCTGCTGTCCAAAAATCTGAAAGTTAGAATTTATAAAACAGTTATATTACCGGTTGTTCTGTATGGTTGTGAAACTTGGACTCTCACTCTGAGAGAGGAACATAGGTTAAGGGTGTTTGAGAATAAGGTGCTTAGGAAAATATTTGGGGCTAAGCGGGATGAAGTTACAGGAGAATGGAGAAAGTTACACAACACAGAACTGCACGCATTGTATTCTTCACCTAACATAATTAGGAACTTAAAATCCAGACGTTTGAGATGGGCAGGGCATGTAGCACGTATGGGCGAATCCAGAAATACATATAGAGTGTTAGTTGGGAGACCGGAGGGAAAAATACCTTTAGGGAGGCCGAGACGTAGATGGGAGGATAATATTAAAATGGATTTGAGGGCGGTGGTGTATGATGATAGAGACTGGATTAATCTTGCACAGGATAGGGACCGATGGCGGGCTTATGTGAGGGCGGCAATGAACCTTCGGGTTCCTTAAAAGCCATTTGTAAGTAAGTAAGTAAGTAAGTAAGTTTGAAATAAATACAAGTTAATAAATACAATGAAAGATAAACTAGCCCACTCCTGAATGAGTAAGACTCGTGCTCAGGAGGGGATTCCAATACATACAAAAATAAAATTAAAACTGAGAGTGACTACAGATTAAAAAGTGTTTAATATGTTTAAACACAAACTATAAATCCAATACAATTTTTTTTTATTTTTTATTAATTTGGAGACTAACGCGTCTGAAGACCGGATCCGCTTAAATGGCCAGCCACTAGAATATGTGGAAGATTATACCTACCTGGGCCAGAACCTGTCCTTCTCCAGCAATTCAGAGAAAGAAATAAAGAGACGAATCAACATGGCATGGAAGAAGTTCTGGTCTCTAAAGTTCATACTTACAAATTCCAGAAGCTAAGCTTAAAGGTTGAGACCCTGGAAAAATGTGTATTACCTGTCCTACTGTATGGATGCCAAACCTGGTTCCTAACATCAAAACAGAGGCGTATGCTTCAAACCTGCCAACGCGGTATGGAAAGAAAAATCCTGCAACTTTCTCTGAGGAACAAAGTAAGGAACGAGGAGCTACGCAACCGTACCGGCATGAAAGACGTCCTAAACACCGCTGAAAGGCTGAAGTGGAAATGGGCAGGGCACGTGGTAAGGATGGACCACAGGCGATGGACGCACAGACTGACATTGTGGGATCCCAGGATCAGCAGAAGAAGAGTGGGACGCCAGACAACTAGATGGGCAGATTTCTTCAAGAAGAAGGCTGGACCACATTGGACGAGCAGTACAAGAGACAGACAGCTGTGGAAAAATCTAGAAGCCATCGTCCTCAGTGTGTAGTGTGGTGCGAATCTTACAAGTGCATATAGTGTTTGTGTACATAGAACACTCCTTAGGATCGGCTCACCTAACGAGTGAAGTCTACTGAGCCAAGCTCTGTCAATCAGGAGGCCCTTGCCCTTACGGGATCTAGCAAGCTAAATTTATTTATTTATTAATTTAGAGAGGATTCGTGGTTAAATTATATTGGAATCAAATTTGTTTAATAATCTGGGACCTTGACTCATGCTATGATAAAAAGATGCATTGGTTTTACATTTTGGTTCACACAAACGCAGGGAATTCATATTTTTAGTTCTATATTTATGTACATACCTTTCAAAGTTATTAAAATTTCTATGAAAATATTTTAATAAAATAAAATAATACATTTGTTTAATATTGAAAACTTTGAAGTGTTTAAACAATAATTCAGTTCGGTAATCTTTCTGCTTTTTTAAACAAATTTTTAATACTTTTTTCTGTAGTAAAATTAACGGATAACGGTTGGATTTATAAGTTCCACCCCAACCTATAAATCAAAGCCAAACTATAAATCCAATACAATTTTTTTTTATTTTTTATTAATTTGGAGAGGATTCGTGGTTAAATTATATTGAAGTAAAATTTGTTTAATAATCTGAGACCTTGACTCATGCTATGATAAAAAGATGCATTGATTTT
The DNA here is from genome assembly GCF_040183065.1 of Periplaneta americana. Classification (NCBI taxonomy): domain Eukaryota; kingdom Metazoa; phylum Arthropoda; class Insecta; order Blattodea; family Blattidae; genus Periplaneta; species Periplaneta americana. The sequence continues at coordinate 138,116,921 of NC_091125.1, forward strand.
ACATTTTGGTTCACACAAACTCAGAGAATTCATATTATTAGTTCTATATTTATGTATATACCTTTCAAAGTTATTAAAATTTCTATGAAAATATTTTAATAAAATAACATAATACATTTGTTTAATATTGAAAACTTTGAAGTGTTTAAACAACAATTCAGTTCGGTAATCTTCCTGCTTTTTTAAACAAATTTTTAATACTTTTTTCTATAGTAAAATTAACGGATAACGGTTGGATTTATAAGTTCCAACCCAACCTATAATACCATACATAAATATAGATTGAAATGATGCTAAATAAATTATACGTAAACAGTTAATTGACAAAATATTTCTTAGAACAACAAAGTAACAATGTTTTACGTAATTTATTACAAATGTAATGAATATGATTATTCCATTTCGTTATTGTTTCTCTTTGATTAAAACCATATAACAGAAGGTGTTACAGAAAATGGACCGGAGCTCAATTCCCGACAGACACTAACAAGGGAAGGGTTTCGGCTCGAACAGGAATTTTTGGTTAAAAATTTGTACAGACGCTTCCCTCACAATGGTGATGAAGTCCGTAAAAGCATTCATTTGTGTAACTCTCCGTTTGGTTGGTATTGGTCAATACACTTCTTTAAAAATGTACATGAGGATTCTCTAAAAAATGCATGAAACAGCATGGAGCAGAGCAATAAGCACAACACGCAGAAGCAACACCTGAACCACACTCCAGTGCTGAAAAATCAAATGCCACCTGAATTACATTATTGAAGTCCGAGACTTGTTCACGATTCGAGTAACCAGCTGACTGCCAGAAATACTGAAGAATAGGGCGGTATACTGGAGCAGACAACTGATTATGAATAACAGAGTGCATTTTCATTATAAACACTCGATTTCCCAAGTTAAGTTCTGGATTCTCAGCAAGAGTCCTTATGCAATCTGTTATCCTCCGAGCATATATTTTGTATTGTCTAAGGAAATAGATATGCGGAGGTTGGAAATATTTATTTTTTTTTAGGTGGAATGATCATACATTCCGTGTCTTAGCCTTGGAATGATTCATTTATTAAGATTGTGTCCTTGTGCGCATTCAATGACTCACACAACAGTGTACATTTTTGATTAGCTGCAATATTTTCAGACAAAAAGTTAGAGAAAAATGTCCTTAAATGGGCTTTAGACATTTTACCATCGCACTAGCTTCTAGGCTAGGCTAGGCTTACGGGTAAGGTGTCCCATCCCCTTAACTTGTGTAGTGCTCTCCCCACCCCTCAACTTGTACAGTGCTCTAATAGACAAACCAGACGTTACACAAACGAATGCTTTTGGGAGCTTTACAGAGATAAAAAGATGGGCCTGTATACAAATTTTGGATACTAAATTCCTGTTCGAGCCGAAACCCTTCCCTTGTAAGATGTTTGTGATTAATAAGGCGGCAGTGGGGCAGAATTATTCAGCGAATAGCATTCCACTATTGCTCCAATATTACAAAACCACAATTTCAACTATGAATAATTTTGCAGTTCAAAAGAGAAATTAACTCTTAAACACTGGCCACGAGACGAGAGAGACTTTTTTCAAGTTCGTAGGCGTCTATTGTTAATTCTTTGATCTGTGTGATTCCTAGCACCTCAAGTAACACTACGTTGCACAATATTCTATGGTTATTAAATGTAAACCGTTGCCGAACTTCGTTAGTCGCCTGTGAGACGAGACATCTGTGAATATGAAAGCTTTTAATTCAGTACTGCTGTGTTTGTTTCTATGAAACTATCAGAGGCGGCTCCTGAGGGCAGGCAGGGTAGGCTAAGCCTACCCCAACACATTTGGAAAAACCTAAAAGTGGATTTTTATTAATTACCCCAACACCTTTGGAAAACCTTATATAATTATAATTATATACTCTTGTCTAGCTTCTTAGAAAATCTTCAATTAACTATGAATGGGATTTTTTGAGGGTTAGTTGAACGTTGCTTACTACTAGCAGTTCGATTTATCCGACAAGAATACACTGGACAGATCACAATGTGTCTGAAGGTAGGCAGTAGCGAAGTTAGCCGACCTTCCACGTAACTTCAAATCTGACCCTGGTGTAAGCATTAAAAGAGATCGCTATTCTAAATGCTTTCTTAGCGCATGCGTTCTATGCTTAAGCCAGCGCGCTTGGATTCTGCCTGCCCTAACGAGAACCCACGAGCATTATCGAACACCTACGATTTGCGAAATTTCTGTTTGAAAGTTTCACGAGTTGGAACGTAGCCTGTTACGAGTACAATAACAGTTTTTAAACAGTGTTTTTTAAAAGATTTTTTTTTCAAACAGTGTTTTTTAGAAAATGTGATTTTTGCAAGTACGTACTGTATATTAATGTTCTATATATTTGGTGATTTATAGTTAATGTAAATGATGATAATAATATTATATTATGACTAATATAATAAGTCAACTGTTACGATGTCCGTTTTCGCGTCGTAATTACATTGAAAAGAGAAGTATTATGGACAATGGACGACCCACTCCTGCATTAAGCTCTATTGTTCATAAAGTCAGTGCTAAAGGTTCAAGAAAATTTCACCCTTCATGGTATGAAACACTCTATAAAATGGAAATATAAAAATTGGAGATTTATCCTTCGAAGAGGTGGAAAAATTAAAATATCTTGGAGCAACAGTAACAAATATAAATGATACTCGTGAGGAAATTAAACGCAGAATAAATATCGGAAATGCCTGTTATTATTCGGTTGAGAAGCTTTTGTCATCCAGTCTATTGTCAAAAAATCTGAAAGTTAGAATTTATAAAACAGTTATATTATGGGTTGTTCTGTATGGTTGTAAAACTTGGACTCTCACTTTGAGAGAGGAACATAGGTTAAGGGTGTTTGAGAATAAGGTTCTTAGGAAAATATTTGGGGCTAAGAGGGATGAAGTTACAGGAGAATGGAGAAAGTTACATAACGCAGAACTGAACGCATTGTATTCTTCACCCGACATAATTAGGAATATTAAATCCAGACGTTTGAAATGGGAGGGCATGTAACACGTATGGGCGAATCTAAAAATGCATATAGTGTGTTATTTGGGAGGCCGGAGGAAAAAAGACCTTTGGGGAGGTCGAGACGTAGATGGGAGGATAATAGCCTATTAAAATGGATTTGAGGGAGATGGTATATGATGATAGAGTCTGGATTAATCTTGCCCAGGATAGGGACCGATGGCGGGCTTATGTGAGGGTGGCAATGAACCTTCGGGTTCCTTAAAAGCCATTTGTAAGTAAGTAAGTATGGTATGAAACACATAAATGGCTAACAGGAAGTGAAGTCAAAGCTAAGCTGTACTGTTGGCTATGTTTGTTATTGTCATCTAAAGAAGGTACTTGGAATCAGATCATATTTGTAACTAGGTAAATCTAAAGAGACTTGAAAAGAATTTGAATCAATTTCAGAAATGTTGTCTGAACAACAAGGGTTGCAAGACAAGAGTATAACAATAAACTAGAAAAAACCGACAAATTATGAGACTGCTAATTGATGTAACAGTACTGTTATGTAAGCAAGAGTTGTTTTCGGGGGGCCATGATGAAAGCGAGGTCTCTTTGAATCGCGGGAAACACATAGAAATGTTCTGTAAATTTTGCCTACCCTGGACATTTGACTACGAGCCGCCACTGGAAACTATGGCTATTCCTTTTTATATATGGACATTGAATCTGAATCAACCAAGGGACATATTATTCAGGTTGAAGACATAGAACATGGGCCATCAAAGTGAAGGAAGATTCAAGTAGAAGACGTACATTTTGATGGCGTTGTTTCTGGATGGCTAGACGAAGACCTATCAGGTTCTGAAGAATGTCACCGCCAAACTGAAGTGACCTCAATTAAAATTCTGAACTTTCACGAGATTGAAAAGAAGAAAATGTGCCACATCTGCCTTGCCACTAAACGTAAAAATACTTCATACTATTGCTTGCTCTGAGTAACACTAATCTGTCTTCAGTGTAGCCACTACGGGCCGTATTCATAGACATTCTTAGGACGGGCTTGAGACGGTTCCTCGTATAGGATAAGGAGATTTTCATTAGATTAGTATTTCGTGTTAATATTCTTATATGGATAGTAAGTGTGGGGCGTGTAAGAAAGTTCCAGAATGTGAGACGGAAGTAACAGGTGGGCAGGAAGGCCGAAGCGACGCTACGCGGACAGGAAACATGTGTCCAGGCGTGGATTTGACCGATGAGGGAATGTGTGGACTTTGCCTGCGGGTGGTCAGCAAGATGACGCCAAGCCAGGTTCGAAAAAGAGATGATCTGGTATATGTCAGAGAATTGTCAGAATGCCGGAAGTAAGGGGAGAATCTAGTAACGGACAATTTTTGAAGAGCGCGTCTTAAGTGACGTAAGAGTAATTATGGCCAATCAGGATTCTTAATAGAAACACGTGATTTATAGATAGGAGGGCGAAATTGTATGTTTGGTGGTTGCAAGTAGAGGGTAGACTTGGCAGATAGACAGAAGGCATATAGTAAGCGTACGGAGAGGACGCACTCCACATATTCTCGGCGAACCTAACTCGGAAGAATAAAAATTTACGGACTTAGAATTTTTTAGGGGTTTAGTAAGAAGTCGTGTGGTATTATACTTATAAGTCTGAATTCTTTTTTCGCCATTATTATTACATTCGGAACAAATTAGTTATCAACTCTCCGTTATATTACCGGTGTTTTTAGTACAAAACATATAATTACGTGAATCCAGAAGTTAGTCGACCAACTTGTCAATAAGAGAGCAGCATATTATACACTTGGACGCGCATTTCTGCTAATCTGAAACGAACACTTAATAATAATAATAAACGTTCTCATAGTTCTTACCAACAACTTCTGGTGTGCGCCTACATCATTTCAACCTACGAGCACGTCTCCCAAACCCCATGTCCCGACCGTTTTGCATCTGACCTGGGACCTCATACTCTACCGGAGTAATCTCGAGGAGGCTGGCGCCCAAATTAATTAGTGTACATCTTTAATTATTGACATCAACGTGCCACCTTGAGATACTTTCCATATACGACGGAGCTGGCAGCCGAGGGCAAGGAAAGGCGTTGTGGGCAACGACAACGACCACCGACGACCGTCGCAGATTCTGGCGCCCCAACGAGGGGCTACCGTCGCAGGCTTCCGGTGGATGATCAGCGAAGTAACGTTTTTCGTATTCATAAACCAGTGTTAACGATATGATATGATATGAATCCTGTACAAGTAATCAGTCGATAGCCGGGGCTAGTTTAGCACGCTCGTAGAGCGGGCTAGCGAAATGTCTATGAATAGCACCCAAAGTGTGCAAAAGAAAATAAAGTACTTAGCCTATATAAGGAATTTTTCTCCAATAATGGTGATTACCACTTTGAAAATCGTATGTTTCATTAAAAATGTAAAAAGATGTGAAAGACTGTGCTCCAGCTTAAAGGGAGTCTGTATACCGAACTTTGACAAAAAAAAATGAAATTTTCGTTTTTTTATCGTTTTCCGGTAGTTTAATATGTGTAAAATGATAACATGATTTTATTTATTCTGATTGTCAGCTCTTAGCCCCATCTTCAGCAAAAATATTGTAGTAATTCTTAATGCAAAAAATGTTATCAATGAAAATTTTTTCTTACCAACCGCTCAATGGAATTTTAAATTTATTTAGCCGGTTGTATACATATAAGTATGTTACATATGCCCTATTTTTTCTACATTTGTATCTTTTATCACTTCTGATCAAAGTTCACCCAAACTTTGACACCATTTTGCTGCATTTTCTTATTTTTTTTGTGACATTGGTGCACTTTTCTCAGAAAGTATTGCACCCAGAAAGCTGAAATTAATATACAATATCAATGTGATGGCATTTTACACAATAGTTAAAAAAATTAGATTATTTCTACCTTGAGCGAAAATAAAAAAAAATAATAATTTGTAGTAATTCTTAATGGAAAAAAATGTTATCAATGAATTTTTTTTTTTTTGCCAACTGCTCAGTGGAATTTTAAATTTATTTAACCGCTTGTATGCAATAAAGGTTTGTTACATATGACCTATTTTTTCTACATTTGTATCTTTTATCACTTCTAAGAAAAGTGCAACCAAATTTGAGGAATTTAATATTGTAAGTCTCCCTTTAAGGAAATACAGTGTCATAAGGGAAATTGTTTTCGTAACAATGGTTAATTTTTTTGTACTTTTAACATTTAAAACTGTTTATGTGTAATATTTCATTGAAAAGTATAGGCGACATTTATAAAATTATATTCTTAATTATTTTTTCATTCCATATAACTGAGACGAAATAGTAACAATGCCGTGACTTTTAAAAAATAAAGTCTTTTGAAAAAATATATTTTATGAAAATGGTGCGTATGTAATATGTAGCCATTTTTTGGTGCATATATAAAGAAAAATAATTAAAAATTTTGCTTAGTCTGGGAGACGAGTAGTTTGAATTACGGTGATTTTCTAATTCGTCTGTTTTTAAGGATTGAATTAATACAACCATGTACACATAGGCTTATATAATATTTTTCTTCTTCTAGAAATTTAATACTTTGTTAAGTTACTACCTTTTTCCCCTCTAACTTCATGCTTTGCGGTCGGAAGATCAAGGTTTAACTATCTGAGGCCGACAATTTAACTGGGATCAGCCATGGTTGACTTCAGCTGCTACAGAAAAATGCCTGAAGATTTATTTCAATAGACACACAACCGTTCTTTTTTAAAAGGCGTCACTGTTTACCAATGCATAATTAATCGTTCATTTCATCTACTAGAAACTAACTTCACAAGTTAGTAGTATTTATAAAATAAGTAATTCAATACAATAAATATTCGTATTTTGGACGACTAAGTAAAATCGTTCAAAAATTAAACAGGAAATACGGGCTACTGTACTGAACAGCAAAGCTCGGAACTTGGGGACTTGTGTCTTTGCACGTGACTAAGCGACCGGACTTCAATGTTAACAAAATCCCGCTTCCAGCACGGAGGTACTGTCAGGTCTGCTACAAAAGTGGTTTCTGGCTGCAACAACATATTGATAATATTATGGTAGGTTGAAACACGTAATTTCATAGCATATATATAATAAAAATAAACATGAGAGATATATCAAATTTACTGTTCTGCTGTGTACATTTTATTACAGTGTATGACTATCTACATTCGAAGATTTTTCGGTAGCAGACTTAAAATACTGAATGTTTTCACTGTTACTGTTTTCTGTTCGATTTTCAGCAGTTGCTAGCTGATCTCGTATCTGAGAAAGATAAGTATATCCTAAATTTTTCTCGAAAATAGTTTTCAATTAGTGTATCACTACTAGGGCAAGCCCCTCTACGTTTCGATCCATGGCTATGGACAGATTTTTCTACAATTTGAGGGACTGCAATGCCTTTTAATGAATTTCGTTTCCAGCCTCTAGTTTGTGTGTGGCACAACTTACAAAATATAAACTCTCCATTCGAAAAAAATAATGTATCTCCTCCGAATTATCCACGAAATTCTGTATCTTAAATTTAAAACAAAATGTATTTTCAAACTTCTATAATACCCATTCGAAATAACACGTATTTTCTATTTCCTCAAACAGACCGTTTACCTTTAATTCTCTGAATGTCAATGGCTTCGACATAACAGTTTCTTCGTCCGTCTTCCTGTCATTAGTTGTGGCCACTTTCTTAGTACACACGACTGTCCCTGAGCACTTGCAGCGTGAGCTGTGTGTACGTGGTACCTGTAACCTTACTCACGCACACGACACAAGTCCCCAAGTTCCGAGCTTTGCATATGGGATAGGAAACTTAGCGTCTGCGAAGAAAGGTGTTTGTTGTATCTGATAAACATTCTTCATCATGCTGACGAAGAATTTCATTGTCCTCAGTAGGTCTTGAACACGTAATTGCTTTAAAATATCCCACAAGTAAAAATCCACTGAATCAGTTCTTACAGCTTGCTTCCCTTGTTTTGTTCGACCGGATTTGTTTTAGAGTGTGGTCGCCCAATTTGACAAGAAACTCTCGTTAAGTCGAATTGCGAACGTTATAAAAGCAAGGAACATTTGCTACACGTGCTTCTTGACGCGCGTTATCTGGAAGCGCATTAAAAAAGCAGTGTTCCATATACGAACGAAACACTTCCTGCGGCTTTATTTTCCCGCTGCGCGGCGCTTTATGAAGCACTAAGCCATCGTAAAGCCTTTAATTACAGTTTCTAAAAACAGAAGCTTTATCATTAAAACGTACTCCAAAATTCCAGTTGAATTGCATCAGAGCTAATTTCTTAGTAATGATAGAAGAGATGGGCAAACAGAGACAGTGTGAGTGAGTATGAGAGAGAATTCTACATGAAAGATACCAAGTTTGAAAAGGGGGTTATGTCAAAGAAGAAGATTCTTTTACTTGCCGTAAATCTACTACACGGGACCCACAACTTTACTTCCTTCCCAGAAGAAGTCATGATACAGATTTCATTTAACTTGAATTTAATTTGGCAATTTTGATTGACAACAAATATAAATGATACTCGAGAGGAAATTAAACACAGAATAAATATAGGGAATGCCTGTTATTACTCAGTTGAGAAGCTTTTATCATGCAGACTGCTGTCAAAAAATCTGAAAGTTAGAATTTATAAAACAGTTATATTACCGGTTCTTCTGTATGGTTGTGAAACTTGGACTCTCACTTTGAGAGAGGAACATAGGTTAAGGGTGTTTGAGAATATGGTGTTTAGGAAAATATTTGAGGCTAAGAGGGATGAAGTTACAGGACAATAGAGAAAGTTACACAACACAGAACTGCACGCATTGTATTCTTCACCTCACATAATTAGGAACATTAAATCCAGACGTTTGAGATGGGCAGGGCATGTAGCACGTATGGACGAATCCAGAAATGCATATAAATGTTAGTTGGGAGACCGGAGGGAAAAAGATCTTTGGGGAGGCCGAGACGTAGATGGGAGGATAATATTAAATGGATTTGAGGGAAGTGGGATATGATGATAGAGACTGGATTAATCTTGCTCAGGATAGGGACCAATGGCGGGCTTATGTGAGGGCGGCAATGAACCTCCGGGTTCTTTAAAAGTAAGTAAGTAAGTAAGTAAGTAAGTAAGTAAGCAAGTAAGAAAGTAAGTAAGTAAGTAATTTTGATTGACTACGCATTTTACTTTTCTTTAATTTTTTTTGGTTCTTGTTTGTTTTTATTGTTATTTAATTAGTTTTATTTATTTTTTTCGTTTTCATTTAAACTTCTGTTGTAGGAGTTAAACTGCTTGTATATGATCAAATTCAAACTTTTTTTTTTTTATAATTCAATACTTTAAAAGAAAACTTATCAAAGATTGATCAATACTGAACAAGATTCCTCAAAGATTGTTTCATATTGCTAAAAACTTGACAAGATTTTAAGACACGTTCAGGCCGCGCATCTCCCAGCTATAGAAACCACTCACTATCTCTCGTGTAGTCCGCATTTGTGCGAGGCGGTCCTTGCATCTCGCACATCGCATGCGTCGGTTCAGGAAAACCAAGGCTTAAGAGAGCACGCCTTAGACGCGTAGTTTTATTATTATTATTATTATTATTATTATTATTACTATTATTTGCTTTCAATTTGTTTTTCAAGGAAATAAATAGAAAAAGGCAACAATAAAATGCATAGAAAATAGATTAGGAAAATACAGTATACAGCAGAAGTGAAATTGATGTATGTTAACAGTCAAAGAGAATATTAAAAAAAATAATAATCACAGTCTAGACCTCTATAACCTTTTCGCTGTAAGAAAAATCCTAATGTAAACAATAGCACGTGACTGAAGTGAGGCTTCATTGGCCGCTGTTTGGCGCCATAGATTCTCAGTATGTGTTCCCGCCTACTGTTGTACATTCTGTTTCATGTTAAACATTTCCCGTTACTCGTCAAGTAGGCCTAACCTCACTACTATGCATTCGTTTGCTTAGGAAACATTTATTTTATAATTACTGCAATTAAATTATTTTTAAGTCATATGTCTTCACAATGGACAGTTGAGGATGCAGAAGCCATACTACAGAGGAGTGGATCAGGACAGCACGTTTGCACATCTCCTTTTTATGTTAGGTAAGGTTCTTTTCAAACTGAAATGACGAGTGAAGCGTAGGACAGTTAAAATTACTCTAACCTAATCTAACCTAACCTAACCTTTTTATGTTAAGTTAGGTTAGGTTAGGTTAGGTTAGAGTAATTTTAACTGTACGTTTCACTCGTCATTTCAGTTTGAAAATAACCTAACCTAACATAAAAAGGAGATGTGCAAACGTGCTGTCCTGATCCACTCCTTACTACAGTATCACGTGCTTACGTGAACAAATACGAGCTCAAGTGACGCCAGCTTGTTACAAGAACAGACTACCTCGGTATTATTGATGGTATTCATCCGCGTTCATAGTACATAACAAAATATAAAAGTAGCTTTTATTTTACATAGCGTTTTACTCATGAGTGAAGTTAAATGTTCCATCGTATTTAACAACTAGAATTCAATTTTTATTTTCAAATAATACAAGATTGTGGTTTCCAAATACGAACTATATTTTCCTGCGTCGTGTGAGTGTTTCGACTGGGAGCCAATCACGGGTATGACAGCAACGTTCTTATGTTTACGTTAGGATTTTTCTTACAGCGAAAACAGTATAGTGGTTTGTGGAAGAAAAATACACGAAGAATCATACAAGACTTGCTTACATCCCCAGTGTCAGCGGCTTTTCCACGACACAACTATGAAAATCTGGATCAGTCACGTGCGCCTATGATAACGGAACGTGTCACCCGCGTAACACGTCTATGAGAAGCGTGCAGATCGTGTTTTGTTGTGTTTGCGAATCCCCCTCACACCAGCGCCAGTGACGTCATCACCATGGTTACGGCAGCGGCTTCCCTGGTTAAATATTTCAGGAGAGCGATATAAAGGCGATCTCGGAGCTAGCCGCTATATCCGGATCTGTTACCGCCTTTAAAGCAACATTTAACGACATTTTATCAGCCATATCTACAGTGCAGTTCGAAAACATTTCGAGTACATATCACACACATACACACACTTTTAAGTAGGTAACTTGTGTCTCTGAATACAAATTCTGCGTTTTCTACCTATTAAAGTCGGATGTGCAGTGACGATTTCTCTTAAGGAGCACAGGAGGAGTGCACCACCTCTTCAAATAACACATGTTTTTTAATTTATATCAATGAGCTACAGTAGACTATGTGACCGACATAATTCTTTATTATAAATATAATAATTATTATATTTACAACAACTTTACATACATTCCAGACCCAATACGATCAATGAATAGATTGACAAATTAAATTGTGACCTAGCCACTGTCTCTACTTGGGCGGCCAATTTCGGACTCGCACTTAATCCAAGTAAGACTCAAGCCATAATTATTGGACATAAGCGTTTAGTTAACTCCCTTAATAACACTAATCTTTCAGTTGTTACCCTTAACAACACGCTAATCCCTTATTCATCTGTCGTAAAAAATCTTGGCTTCTTTTTTGATAATAATCTAAGTTGGAATTTTCAAATTAAAGAAACGACAAAAAAAAATCTGTTCCTCCATTCACTGTTCGAGTCGCTTGAGAAACTTCTTGCCCCAGCAACTAAAACTTACCCTACTGCAAACCCTAGCAATGTCCCACTTCAATTATTGTGACGTTTTGTTAAGTGACCTAAGTTCTGAACTATCAGTCAAGTTACAGCGAGCTCAGAATATGTGCGTCAGATACGTGTGCAACATCCGACGATATGATCACATATCACCGTCCTTCGCAAGTCTCTCGTGGCTCCGACTTAAAGAACGTAGACCTTTACACACTTTGTCTTTACTCTTTAGAATTCTGCACACTTCAACACCAAATTACCTTTCGTCTCGTTTCTCTTATCTATACTCTAACCACGACGTAAATACCAGATCACCTATCTGTGGCACGCTAAGTATACCTCTTCATAGAACATCTTGTTATTCATCATCTTTTACAATATCCACCTCGCGTCAATGGAATTCCTTGTCACAAAGCATTAGGGGCTGCAAGACAACAAACACCTTTAAGAACAGCTTAAAAGATAACCTTATTAGCATTTCACTCCAATCATACTGATTTAAATTATCACTGACTACATTGTTACTTTTTTCTTTAGACATTATCCTGATTGTGCTGTATTTTAATTGTCTCATAATAATCTCTTTCTATTATCTAATATTATTTGAAATATATTAACATTCTATGTATTTTAGTTTAATTCTGCTACACAGTTTATTTCAGTGTTTAATTAATAGTTCATAGTATTTTGTTGTTTAATTTGTAAATAACTCTTGTATACATGTAACTCTCATCTAAATCAAATTGTTGAATTCTTTGTAAGTTCACGCATATGTATGTATTTTTTGCTGGTTGAGTGGAAGAGAAGACCTTACGGCCTTAACTCTGCCAGCTAAAATAAATCATCATTATTATTATTATTATTATTATTAAAAATAACACTTCATGTGTACTGTTCTTGTTGACGCCTGGGACTTACGTTTACCGCTCGACACGTTTGGCACAATGTTCCATTCGAGCATGCGCAGTAGTACTGTTTCACTGGCAGGCTTTGGAGCATGGTAGGGAGGCAGTACAGTGTGCGTAGGAGGGGTTAGGAGCACTTTCAGATGTGTTCTCAAGCTCGTTCCATCATAAATGTTACAATGAATAGTGAGTAAAATCTTTTAAATGTGTAATTTTCTATAAGACCTTTACACGAAAAGATCAAAATAAAGAAGATGGGTAGACCTACACATGAATTAAAATTATAAGTGACGAAGAACAGTAATAGAGAAGTGACAAGAAAATTCAACATTCGGACTTACGAAAAATGCAATATACGGCTGCAGTATAAAAGACGCTGTATTTTGTTTTCCTTGCCTATTCTTCGACGGCGAACATTTATTGACAAAAATAAGTACGTTTTATGGATTTTATTTATTTTTATGTTTGAATTTAGGCCTCTGCGTAGTAACTAAATAATTTTGATTATCGTTCTGCAGATGTGATTGATTTGAAGCACATGAATGAAAGAATTTAAAAAACACGATTCTTCATCTGCACACATCAACAATAATGTTAAATTAGCAGTGTTGGGTCAAACAAGCATACAGACACAATGGGATTGTTGCACTTCACAATGATAAAGTTACCAAGAACAGATATGTGGTGCGGTTTTGTGGAGCTTTTGAGTTAGCATTAAGAGGTCACGAAGACGGGAACTCATCTTTAAACGCTAGTATTTTTCTTGGCCTCATCAATTTCAGTTCTGAATTAGACGTGCTCTTAAGGAACGTTTGGAAAGAGGAACAGTGTTTAAGAGCACATCAAACACTATACAGAACGAAGTCCTTCAAGCCATTTTGATGTATGCCATGATGAGATTTCAAAGAAATAAAGAATGCTGCTGACTTTTTAGCAGTTAAGGCTGATGAGACGACACACGTATCGAATGCTTGTGAACGTGTGAACTGTGTTACAAAACGCAATATAGCGAAACAGTACATTATGCAACGAGCCTATAATGATAGTAATTAAGAAGCGAGTATAGATGTTTATGAAACGAGCGCAAGCGAGTTTCATAATTTTCATACGAGCTTCTTAATTACCATTATAGGCGAGTTTCATACGACTTTTTATACTCGACCATATTTCTAACTTGAAATTACAGTATTCAGATGTAGACTATACATTTTATTTGTATCTGACAAGATCGGAAGTGACCTTGTTCTAGGTCGTGAATTGTGAGATGTGCGCAGACGCGAAAGTATTGATTTTTTCCGAGGAACAATAATGTCATTGACCTTGTGTAATCCGTTAAACTTGGTATAACTTTGATTATTGAATTCGACATTGAAAAACGAGATGACAAATTGAATTTATTTGAATATTATTTACAATTAACCAGGGGCGGCTTTCGAAGAGGGGCTGCGGAGCTGCAGCACCCCCAGACATTTGTGGTTCTTGTCTCGTTTTATGTTGTGAAAAACATTTATTATACAGTCTCTATTTAGCGGCTCGAATTTTTTAAAAAATTTCGCTCTCAATGACATACACGCAATCGTTAGTGAAGTCACTTCCTCCCCTGGTGCTGCCAGAGCGAAACCAGAGACAAGGACTATGGGTGAAGCCACTTCCTCCCCTGGAGCTGCCAGTCTCGTCTCGGATGATTTGCGCGTTAGTTTTACCCCTCCTCCCTCCTTCCCCTTGCCATGAATCCAGAGTTTCCAGGCGCTGCAAAATTTGCAGCAATTTGTCAGTAGCGCGCAGTTTTAATACATTTTCTTTAATGTTGTGAGTATAACAAGTGCAAAAATGTTTAATTCTGTACAATATTTACAGTCTATTCAGTTCAGTACCTTAACAATTCAGGAGAAATGTGAAATTAAGTGCCCATCAGTTGAATCTCACAATGGAAAGAGCCGCTAGACAAAATACAAAGCCTCGCATATTTTTTGCTAATTTATCCAGTATCCCTGCTTTCTTCTCTCGATTTCCACACAGTCTGTATTAGATTAATGTGTTTCAAAGACAATTCCATCAGCTGGGGCAACAAGATGGATTTAAAATAAGAACAGTAAATGTTGTTCATGAGAAGAAGGAGCCATTGCTAGAATGTTTTCAAACCATAATGGAATCTGAAACATCTAACATCACAAAAAATGAGGCAAGCGTCCTGGTGCGTATTCTTGAATATCCTGAATTCAATTTCTGGCTCAGTTTTTTTTCATTTATTGATGTATCATGTAGATATATTATACAACCAACTACAACATCGCCAGTTAGATATTTCTAAGGTTCAAATCTGCGTATAAAAATTAAATTATGGTTTATTTAACGATACTTGCAACAGCAGGGGTTATATCAGCGTCGCCGGTGTGCCGGAATTTTCTCAGCAGGATTCTTTTAAATGCCAGTAAATCTACTGACATGAGCCTGTCTCATTTAAACACAACTTACAAGATAAGGCGCATGGAACTAATCTTTAAAAAGTAAGTTCCTTGGTTTATTTTTGTATGCAGCCCCCCTTAATTCAATACCCACGAGCCGCCACTGCAATTAACGCTAATTATTATAGTAACAGAACATAACCTTCTGCGACAGTATTGGATTTCCATCCTCCGTGACTTTTCGCTAATTCTCTTTTGATTGCATATCCGAGAATAATCGATACTTGCGGTTTTATAACGGTACAAAGCTGACTCGTTATTGGCTGAACACCTGTAAGCTGAGTTGTCATTGGCTAAAAATACCTGAACTTTAATGAGTAGGTGTACTTTAATGACATGCATTAAAGGACTGCTACCAGGTGTATAATTACTACATTTCGGCATGGTCGAGCATAAACAATATTATTTACGGTGTTCTGCAATAGAAATTGAACACTTTACTTTGCTATTAATGGACCTACACAGGAAACTGATTTACTGCAATTTCTTGACTAACAAAATTATGTAAATCTATATCTACGTAACATATGTTAATAGTTATATAGTAGTTAGTACCTATAATAATAATAATAATAATAATAATAATAATAATAATAATAATAATAATAATAATATGATAATCATAATAAATATTTGTGCACCACCAGGATTATTTATCACCACACGCCACTGGATGTAAGTGAAAGTGAATTTGAAATGACGTTCCTGAATACAGCCCCATGTCTCCGAGGAAACCATCCGTCCCGTCTTTTTCATGTCGTAAGTTACGCGCTGATATCCACGCGGCCTGCTCCACTCGACGTATGAATGGCAATTATTCCTCTCGGAGTAGCAGAAAGGTAATCAACGCACCAATTAGCGGAGTTCGATTGGATGGTGCTCATTAAATAGGGAACTCCCTCCGACCCCGCGCCTCTGTGGCATGGAATCTGCGACAGTCTCTGATGTCGAACATTCGGCGTTGACGCGCCCTGCGCTGTTTTGCTCCAGTTCTGATGGCTCTGCAGCGTGATAAAGCAGGATTCTTAAGGGGTAGACACAACTGTAATGATTATTTCACTGATGTACCTATCCACCAATAAGAATCTGCTGAATTTCATCCAATCAGAAAATGTTTTACTGAAATATTATCAACAGTAATCTCTCTAGAGATTTTGAGTTTATCCAGAAAGTGGGATTTAATTGACTATTACACGATTAGAAGAAAGTATGTAAATATTAGAAGAAATAAACCATGTCTTTAAAAAAGTATATTGAATTTATTAACATAGTGTTATATTTACTCTGTAATTTGCCAATTATAGCTACATTTTACATTTTTGGCTAGGATATTTATACGTAACTATTTTTCATTTATTTTTATTTGGTATTTTTCATTTATATCTATATCTGTATCTTTTATTTAGGTAGTATCTAGTTGTATTTTTCATTTTTAATTTTTAATTTGTAATTACACTTGTATCTTGCATTTGTATCTGTTTTATCTCTTTTTTCATGTTATATGCAATTCTATGTTTTTTTAAACAAATATCTGTACTGTCTATTTAATTGGGGCTTTGCCCTGTGAAATAAATAAATAAATAAATAAATAAATAAATAAATAAATAAATAAATAAATAAATAAATAAATAAATAAATAAATAAATAAATAAATAAATAAATAAATAAATAAATAAATAAATAAATAAATAAATAAATAAATAAATAAATAAAGTACTCTAATACCATAAAATATTAATGAACTTACTAAAATTCTATTTCACTAATGTTAGCTTCACCAAAACGTTTGAACGGAGCCGCCATTTTCAATTGACTATCTATGCGGGAAACAAATGACGATCGCAAAGCATGTTTTATAGTAGCTTACCGTAAAGAATTTGCAGTTTGAAATGTTGGAAAATAAAGAAATAAATGATTGGGGGGGGTGATAAAAACAGAAGAAAGTATATGAAGATTAGTATAAATAAAATACTCTAATGCAATAAAATAGGTATTAGCTAATTGACTTACTAAAATTCTATTTCACTAATGTTAGCTTCACCAAAACGTTTGAACGGAGCCGCCATTTTCAATTGACTATCTATGCGGGAAACAAATGACGATCGCAAAGCATGTTTTATAGTAGCCTACCGTAAAGAATTTGCAGTTTGAAATGTTGGCAAACAAAGATACAAATGACTGGGAGGTGATAAAAGCAGAAGAAAGTATATAAGGATTAGAAGAAATAAAATACTCTAATTCAATAAAATAGGTATTACCTAATTCACTTACTACAATTCTATTTCACTAATGTTAGCTTCACCAAAACGTTTGAACGGAGCCGCCATTTTCAATTGACTATCTATGCGGGAAACAAATGACGATCGCAAAGCATGCTTTATAGTAGGCTTACCGTAAAGAATTTGCAGTTTGAAATGTTGGCAAACAAAGAAACAAATGCTAGGGAAGTGATAATAAGCAAATGCTTGGGAAGTGATAAAATTATAGCGATAAATAGTCATGATTGATTGGAACACGTCTTTTCGTACCGTTTTATTGGTCAAAAGTAGTATGACTTAGTAAAAGTGTAATAGTCGTTTTAAGTCGTGGGGGGCCAAAAATCATGATAGCGCTGACTTACTTGAGTAGCGGTGCTTAGATACAAGACCAGGGGAGTAAGAGTTGAAAAAGGGAGGTAGCAGTAGGTACAGTAACTAGAACAGTGGCGGATTATTAATACCGTAAACATAATTGGGAAGTTAATGTATAATGATATGTACAAAATCAAAATTAATTTTATAGATGTTTGACTAGTATTATAATTATTGTAAATCATTAAACATAATTAAAATAAGTTAGAAGTAAATAATGATGAACAATTAAGAGTTCCGAAAGAATTTAAATTAAATACACAATCATCGTTACTCAGATTATAAAAATAAAGCTTTTTTGCGTGTTTAAAGAATACAGTACATCGACTCTTAGGATAAAAATCCACATTTTTCTTCATGTGTTTCAAATTTTGGTGACATGATACTTAAGAGTAAACTAAGCAATTTATATAGTTCAAACTTGAAAATCAATCGTTTTGCTGGGGGGTGCGAAATATACAGACACACAAAACACACCCACAACAAATCCTCAATACACAACTGAATTTCAGAACACACATACTATTTGACTCTACACTACATAACACATAGTTATAAATATAGTTCAGAATTAAAATGTAAATTATATTTCTAAGTGATACAGTGTTAAAAGGCATTTGTTGTATAATGTTAAAAGTTATGTATGTATGTATGTATGTATGTATGTATGTATGTATGTATGTATGTATGTATGTATGTATGTATGTATGTATGTATGTATGTATGTATGTATGTATGTATGTATGTATGTATGTATGTATGTATGTATGTATTCCTTTTTTGAGCAGCATGTTCCATTACAAATGGAAAGTAATACTACATGCCTAGGTTTACCTTCAAGTACATAATCCATTTACATTATATATTATTATGTTGCCATTCTAGATTAAATATGGACTAGTGTAGTTCATCTACTATGTGTAACTGCCAAGATAATATTGGTCCTTCTTAATCTAACTTATTTTCCTATTCCTAACCTATGAAGTACAAGAATCTATTTACATATTCTAGCATTAAAATATTTACAGTATTTACATATTTACTATCTCTTGATCAGCCTGTTTTCAGATAAATTATACCCTCTAATATTGTAGCTTATTTACAGAATGTAAGTAACCTATTTTTGACCCTTATCACTTAATTCTGACTTTTAACCTATCTTCCCAAATAACTTATCCTTATATACTAGCCAGCCTACTGTAGTTGTTCAAAGTCTATACTATTTGCAAACTTTATAAAATATTTTACATAACTTTTCACTAATTTTGTCTTGTCCACAGGCCACTTCCCACCACATTTATGTATAGACTGTATTAGTGTTCTTCTTTCCTTTCCTAATTTCGTACAGTCATAAATGATATGATCCACTGTCTGATCCCCATCCCCACATACACATGTCGCACTATTCTTGGTTTTAAATCGATGAAAATATGCGTTGAGTCTTCCATGTCCGGTCAACAGAGTCGTCAAGTTAGGAGTTACTTCTATCTTCAATTTCAGTCTATCTTGGACACTAGGGAAGAACGCCTTGGTTAGAGTACCTTTGGAAGTAGTTGACCATTCACTTTCCCATTTTCCTTTGGATATGACCGCTAGCTGGTTCCTTACTTCACTCATCGGGACCTTGTCGTAACAGATCTGTAGATCGACGTCACTCGCTGCTTGCTTCGCTAGACGATCTGCCAGTTCGTTACCGTAGTTCCCCACATGAGCCTTGACCCATCCGAAGTCCACTAGCCATCTGTCGTTCTCCACCAGCCGTAGATTCGTTCGGATGCCTTCAATTAGGTTGTTGTGGTTGCTTCCATTCCTTAGAGAGTCCAGAGTAATTTTACTATCAGTGTAGATGGCTATTCGTCTTTCGTCTAATGGTCTTTCACCTATTGTTCTTAGTCGTTTTATATTGTCTAACGCTTTCATGATAGCAAGTTGTTCAGCTTGGTTATTTGAACATTTATTGTCTAATCTGAATCTTAGTTGTTGGATTAGTTCATTACTCTGAAATATTGCTACTCCTGCTCCAACTCCACGTTCACTTTTACTGCCATCCGTGTATATTTCATACGTATATTCTGTATTTTGTTCTGTTTCTTTTATGTCGATGAGTTCTGCAGGGTGTGTCCAGTTCTTGTATTGTATTATGTAGTCAAGATTTAGACCATCGTATTTATGTCTTGTTTTTGCAAAGTACAAGTTTACTATTTCCTCTATCTTGAACAAAATGGGAGTGAGTCCAGTAACAACGCATAATGCTTCATATGAGGTGGTTCGAAATGCCTTTGCAATACGTATGTTTATTAGCCTCTGCACTTGGTTCAGTTTTTTGACGTTGTAATTCCTCTCCAAGGCATCTATCCAAACAGGAGCCCCATACGATAACAAGGGCAGGATTGCACCTTTATATATGGTTCTTAATGCTTTGTGTTTAAGACCCCAATTTATCTTGGCGGTTTTGGAAAGGGCATTAATCAGGTTTGTGCATCTTTCTGTTACATATTTAATATGTTCGTTGAATCTAAATCTCTTGTCAATGATAATTCCAAGATATTTAATCTTGTCTGTTTGTTGTAGTTCCTTGTTGTTGAGAAAGATGTGTATATCTTTTTGTTCCCTTCGTTTCCTTCGTGTTATTAGCATCGTCTTCGATTTCTGCTCATTAAATTTGGTTTTG
Source organism: Periplaneta americana (assembly GCF_040183065.1). Taxonomy (NCBI): domain Eukaryota; kingdom Metazoa; phylum Arthropoda; class Insecta; order Blattodea; family Blattidae; genus Periplaneta; species Periplaneta americana. The sequence goes on from NC_091125.1 coordinate 138,137,270, forward strand.
TTCTTTATAGCCCATGCTGCTATCTTTTTCATTTCAAGATTGGCATAATTTTCAGCTTCCAGAATCGTTTTCCCCCTTGTTACCACGACGAGGTCATCTGCGAATGCTATAACCTTTGTGTTTGCGGTGTACTCTAGGCTGAGTAATGAGTCGTACTGTATATTCCAGAATCCCGGTCCGCAGCACGATCCTTGAGGGCAGCCTTTACTTACTTTCTTCTCGAGTTTGATGTTGTTTGCCGCTAATATTGCTGCTCTTTGGCTGAAATAATTATCTGTGAGTTTGTACAAGTTACTTGGACAATGGAATTTCCTCAAAGCTTGCATGATACTCGGCCACCAAGCTGAATCGAAGGCACCCTGGATGTCAAGACTAACAAGCACCAAGTACTGGTTTTGCCTTAGACTTTCTTCTACACAATCTTTTAGTGCCATTGCAGCGTCCACAGTACTTCGTTGTGGAGTGAAGCCAAACTGATTGCCATTCATCAAGTTTTTGGTTTGGATATGGTGCATTATTCTGTCTATTAGTAGTTTTTCGAGCACTTTCCCACTTGTATTTAAGAGGCTTATCGGTCTAAATTTTGTGACCTCTATGCTGGCGTCTTTACCTGGCTTTATAATAGGAAGTAATCTTGCTTTCTTCCATTGTTCAGGAAAGTAAGCTTGTCTGAGGCAATTATTGTAAATGGCTGTCACGTATCTCGGTAAAATTTTGGCTACTTGAAGTAAAACCTTGCTAGTTATGCCGTCATCTCCTGGTGATTTATTCGGGTCCATTTTTTCAATAATTCGCCTGATTTCTTGTTGTGAGAAGTCGACATCATCTTGTGTTTTTAATGGTATTCTGTTTGTCTCTCTTACTTGTTTATGGTAGTTGTTATCAGCTGCTTCTTCATCTTCTGGTACGAAGTAGTCTATCATGTGTTGTAATGTTTCTTTTAGACTGGATGTAAGAGAGCCATGTATGTATGTATGTATGTATGTATGTATGTATGTATGTATGTATGTATGTATGTATGTATGTATGTATGTGTGTATGTGTGTATGTGTGTATGTATGTATGTGTATATTATATAATTCAAAAAGTCTTTAAAAATAAACTAGAAACTAAGAGTGTACTTAGAAAGGAAAAACAGAATCGTTGCATTTTCCTACTCTAAGGAATAAAATGTATTTACACATTTTCAAGTTCCTTAATGAGTAAATTTTTTAAATTATTGCTAATATTATAATAAACTAACTATTTTGAAAAAAAGTGTATTTATTTCTAAGGTCAAATTCCTGAGAGTGGCGACAATTACTGTAAAACTGTACAACAATTATTTACCGCAGAATTCTTTTCGTCCATGTAGTAGACACACACAAGCCTTACGTAAAATACGTTTCCAACAAATCGATTGAGATTCGAGCTACGAGGCAGACGACAGGGGCCGTGCTTTAAGGGAAACAAATGCGAATCGATTGAGGATGGGAACGGCACGAGTTCAAACAAGAGAACGTAGATCGAGTATCCCACGGCCCACTGATATATCAGCTTAGAGGTGTTGTGTGACTTGGTGAATAGGAGAAAGCTGTGGACTGAGAGACACTGAATGATTCGTTGAATAATCAGCGCTTGCAACGACGGCACTTGGAAAAAGAATTCTCAGTATGCAACCTTGTTGTAACTGAAACTAACTCCACCAAACTGTTAAGAATGGAACTATTGTATTCTAGTTGTGAATTACTTTTTTAGTAGTTTAAATTTAATTTATTCTGTCTCAATGGCTGAAGGGGAGAGGATGGTATTTTTTGGTGAAAAAAGAGTAAATTAAAAAAAATCTTTAAAATACTCTGTGATATGTGTGGAATGCATAGCATAACATTTTGTGGGTATTTGTGCCCTTATCGGATGTTCAGTCGCCATTTTTAAACTTCCTGCGTTATGGATTTTTAAATCACTCGCCCACTTTTATTGTTGTTTCCGGTAAATTAAATTTTCAATTTTTTTTTCTTTAAAATACCCCTTGATATGTGTGGAATGCATTGCATAACATTTTGTGGGTATTTGTGCCCTTATCGGATGTTGAGACGTCATTTTTAAACTTCCTGCGCTATGGATTTTTAAATCACACGCCCGCTTTTATCGGTTTCCAGTAACTTCATTTTTTTTTTGCTACATTGCGAGACAAAAATGGATATAATTTCTGAACTATTAAAGATACATGCATGAAATTTAGAATACACATTCTTTAGACTATTAGGAAACTTTTATTTGTAACAGAATTTTGTTAATTGATTTCATTTTAAAAATACGTCCGTTTGTTTGCAAGAAAGGAAATCAGAAAATTGTTATTAAATTTTAAATATTTATTTTACAAACGTAGGGACCAATATAAAAATTCTATTACAGACAGTTTGTAGAACATGCTTTTGCAAATACATTGCAAAAAACTGTTTGAATCTATCTTTAAAAACGGTTTAGATATATCGGTTTTAGTACAATCCTGCATTGGGTATATATTTTTTTTAAATTTGGGCCCCCAAATAATTTTTTTTTTCAAAATATTTTTATTTGGTTGAGTTGCCACAGCTATGAGCTCTCTACAAACAAAACATTAATATTTTACACCAAATAGGAAAAAAGTTAAAAAAAATACCATCCTCTCCCCTAAAGTGAAGATGTTTTTCTTGGCTCTGCATAAGGAACGGGTACATGAATATTATTTTGTTTTTGTCCCAGTGGCAATCCGTGCCTAAAATGACGAGGGGTTCACTACTTTTATGAAATTACATAGTTTTCCAAGAATTTAAACAATACCTAATAAAAAGACTACAGTTCTGTCTTAAAATGAATCTGATGATGATAATGATCATAATGATGATGGTGATGATGATGATCAATTATCTTTGAAAGAACACAGCGATTTTGCTTATGTTATCATTCTGTCTTTCAATATTCTGCCTGAAAGCTGAGCTAAGCTGTTGCCTGATTTCTGTTCTTCCAAGGACTGATAAATCTAGACAAGCATTCTTATGAGCAGTAGATTCCTCATACTTCTTAATTTTCTGTGACAAATGACTTAAATATGACACATCAGTGCATTTTCAGCTCGTATATTTACCCTTAGCAAATAGCAAGCACGGGAAACAAAATAATTTATCTGTAGATTCACAACCGCAAATCAGCTGTTTCTGTTATATATTTTTTTACATTGAAATCTCAACTTGTTTGTGCTTACTTTAAATCGAGTTGAGGTAACGACCTTAAAAGTTCATATAATTTTTTTTTTTGTTCAGGATCACCAATAATATCACGCTTCAAACCATGTACCTTTTATCTTGACTCACCCTGTATGTAATTTAGATATTAAAAATTTATAATTTTATGTCCTATACGTTCACTTACAAACTACTTTAATTTTTTTTAATCGAGAAAGAAAATGCGTTATATTTTCTTCTACTATAATACTGAAAACACATTTAGTATCTTTTCAATTTATAACTTCAGTATTAATTACTTTGGTTAATTTTTAATTTGAATATTCATTACTCATTCTTATTAGGTGTGATTGATGACATTAGTTCTTCTGGTATCTCTGTGAAGATAGGTGGCTGGGTGTGGTGCTTTTAATTTTATAACGAAGCGCAGGAAAACACCGGGAGATGATTAACTTGCAAACGAGATAATTAAATACAGCGGCCGACCATTGGTAAAAGAATCCCATACTTTGTTTCAGAGATACCAGATACATCTCTCACACCCGGAGAATTAAAACAGAACATTACAATCCCAAATTCAAAGAATGGTGGTAAAATGAAACCACAGAATTATAGAGGCAAAGCACTGTTAAATTCAGCATTGAAGTTATTTACAGTTTAACTGGGAAAAAGAAAGAAGAAAAGTTTCCACTAAGTAAAGAACAACAAGGGCTTAGGAGAAAGAAGTCAACCACAGACGCAATACTCGTCACAAAACTCGAGAAATCAATAGGTTTTCCTACATCCATCTACAGGATGTTTCTAATTTTCTGGTGTGATATAATCAAATATTCTTTCTTAATAAAGTAGTGTTCGAAAATGCTTCCGTATCAAGGTGACACTGTAAAAGTCAAAACAATTCCTTGGCATTATTATCGTCTATGGATATTCAACATTAAAGTTGCCGGTATTAAAGTTATTTACAATTTAACTAGGAGAAGAAAGAAAGAAGAAAAGTTTCCAGTAAGTAAAGAACAACAAGGACTTAGGAGAAAGAAGTCAACCACAGACGTAATACTCGTCACAAAACTCGAGAAATCAATAGGTTTTCCTACATCCATCTACAGGATGTTTCTAATTTTCTGGTGTGATATAATCAAACATTCTTTCTTAATAAAGTAGTGTTCGAAAATGCTTCCGTATCAAGGTGACACTGTAAAAGTCAAAACAAATCCTTGGCATTATTATCGTCTATGGATATTCAACATTAAAGTTGCCGGTATTAAAATTATTTACAATTTAACTGGGAGAAAGAGAGAGGAAAAGTTTCTGGTAAGTAATGAACAACAAGGACTTAGGAGAAAGAAGTCAACCACAGACGAAATACTCGTCTTAAAACTCGAGAAATCAATAGGTTTTCCTACAGCCATCTACAGGATGTTTCTAATTTTCTGGTGTGATAGAGGGTATATAATCAAACATTCTTTCTTAATAAAGTAGTGTTCGAAAATGCTTCCGTATCAAGGTGACATTGTAAAAGTCAAAACAATTCCTTGGCATTATTATTGTCTATGGATATTCAACATTAAAGTTACCGGTATTAAAGTTATTTACAATTTAACTGGGAGAAAAAAGAGGAAAAGTTTCCAGTAAGTAAAGAACAACAAGGACTTAGGAGAAAGAAGTCAACCACAAACGCAATACTCGTCACAAAACTCGAGAAATCAATAGGTTTTCCTACATCCATCTACAGGATGTTTCTAATTTTCTGGTGTGATAGAGGGTATATAATAAAGTAGTGTTCGAAAATGCTTCCGTATCAAGGTGACATTGTAAAAGTCAAAACAATTCCAATTCTATGGATATTTAACATTAAAGTTACCGATATTAAAGTCAGTGACGTATACTGGTTAAAGGGTTTGGGCTATCGCTGACCCTATTATTACACAAAATATATCTAACAATTACTTTAATTTTAATTACTATGGTAAAACTGATAATACAAAATTATTACATTATGTTATATTATAAACTTTTTCTTTTGTAATTTCCTTGGGCTACCGCCGGTAGCCCCGGTAGCCCGCAAAATACGCCCCTGATTAAAGTTATTTACAATTTAAATGGGAGAAAGAAAGAGGAAAAGTTTCCAGTAAGTAAAAAAACAACAAGGACTTAGGAGAAAGAAGTCAACCACAAACGCAATTCTCGTCACAAAACTCGAGAAATCAATAGGTTTTCCTACTTCCATCTACAGGATGTTTCTAATTTTCTGGTGTGATAGAGGATATATAATAAAGTAGTGTTCGAAAATGCTTCCGTATCAAGGTGACACTGTAAATGTCAAAACAATTCCTTGACATTATTATCGTCTATGGACATTCAACATTAAAGTTACCGGTATTAAAGTTATTACAATTTAAATGGGAGAAAGAAAGAAGAAAAGTTTACGGTAAGTAAAGAACAACAAGGACTTAGGAGAATGACGTCAACCACAGACGCAATACTCGTCACAAAACTCGAGAAATCAATAGTTTTCCTACACCCATCTACAGGGTGTTTCAGAATAACTATTCCAAATTTTCTGGTGTGATAGAGGTTATGTAATCAAACATTTTCTCTTAATAAATTAGTGTTCGAAAATGCTTTCGTATCGAGATAATACGATATAAGTCAAAACTCTTCCTTGACTATTATTATGGATGTCTTTAATAAATCATTACTATAAAACCAATTGAAGTTGATTTGTTTTCATTCTGTGTAACGAAATTACTTGTCAGATCTGTTTATGAAATTCCAATCATTAAAAATTCATTAGTTTATAAATGATGATATGCATATAGCATATGGAGCAACTCACGGCAATGCTAATTTTATTAGATAAGGCGAATTTATGCGGAGAAATATTCTCAATATCATATTCCTTATCATACAACATTTTCAAATCTAGATAAAAAGTCTTCGAAATAGTGGCTAGTTACTTTTTATACTTTTCACATTGAAATTCAATGAAATTAGCCTACCATTTGTTTCACATCGTTACATCTCGAAATGGAAGCATTTTCGAAAACTATTACGAAAAAAACATTTCTTTGCGTGCCCTGTATCACATCAGAAAATGAGTAACAGTTATTCTGATTTTGTGATTTGTTGATCTATCTAAAGTATCTGATAAGAGTAAAACTCCAAGATATAAAAAACTTCTTAAACGATAACATATTTAAAATAATAAACATTTGAAGGAAAGCATATCTGTATGAATTCCTACTCCTAACGTAGGCCTGACGAGGAGAAAATGTTGTAATTCCTATTCTGTTTAACTCGGTGTTGGGTATAGTAGTAGAAGAGATAAAATGAGAAAATAAGGGATTTAAAATATCATATAAAGGTTATAATAATCTGTTATGCAGGCGATGCGGCATTGATACCACAAATAACCTTTAAAAAACACTTAAAACATTTAAAACCACAGCCAAAAATAAAATACGGAAATATCAGTTAAAAAAAAACAAAATGCCTGGTTATGGCAAGAGATCCAATAGAATGCAAGTTAGTAGAAGAATCTACATACGAAATTGTACAAAACGTAATGTATTTACATAACATATTTAATTTCCATTCAATTTCAGAGAGCAGTGTATTATGATACCACTGCATGGCGCGTCCTCAGGTTGCGGATAGAGGAGACGGCCTCCAGATATGGAGGGTAGCTGTGAATATATTGAATAAGCAGTCGTGGACAGCCGATAAGGGGTGGTCGTCCAGTTTGGGAGTTGGGCGAAGGGCTAACAATCCATCACTGTAAAAAACAGCTTGTTACGAAATTTCAAAATAAGCTTCGGAATGGGACTGATTCTCTGGCACGACCACAGCAAATCAGGATAGGCACCGATGGCGGGCTTATGTGAGGGCGGCAATGAACTTGCGGGTTCCTTTAAAGCCGTAAGTATGTAGGTAAGTAAGCAAGTAAGTAAGTATTAAGTAATTAAGTAAGTAAGTAAGTAAGTAAGTAAGAAAGCAATCAAGCAAGTGTATCATGATAATAAATTATTAAAACAAATTATAGTTCCGTTCTTTCAATGTGAGAAATTTGATCCGTTCTAGGACACACAACATTAATCTTTGGTTGGAATAATTTGATTTTATAAAAATTTAAAGCATGTTTTACTTCAATGATACACATTAAACCCAAATTTTCCCAGCCATGGGGTAAATTGATTATAGTTAAACCTAGGATTATTATCGGGAAGAAATTAAACGCAGAATAAATATGGGAAATGCGTGTTATTATTCGGTTGAGAAGCTTTTGTCATCTAGTCTGCTGTCAAAAAATCTGAAAGTTAGAATTTATAAAACAGTTATATTACCGGTTGCTGTGTATGGTTGTGAAACTTGGACTCTAACTTTGAGAAAGGAACAGACATTAAGTGTATTTGAGAATAAGATTCTTAAGAAAATATTTGGGGCTAAGAGGGATGAAGTTACAGGAGAATGGAGAAAGTTACACAACGCAGAACTGCACGCATTGTATTCTTCACCTGACATAATTAGGAAAATTAAATCCAGACGTTTGAGATGGACAGGGGATGTAGCATGTATGGGCGAATCCAGAATTGCCTATATAGTGTTAGTTGGGAGACCGGAGGGAAAAAGACTTTTAGGAAGGACGAGACGTAGATGGGAGGATAATATTAAATGGATTTGAGGGAGGTGGGATATGATAATAGAGACGGGATTAATCTTGCACAGGATAGGGACCGATAGCGGACTTATGTAAGGGCGGCAATGAACCTCCGGGTTCCTTAAAAGCCATTTGTAAGTAAGTAGGATTATTATGATAAGAATAGACCAACATACTCGTACTTGAAAATGCAAAGAAAAAACGTTCTAGAAGGTCACAGTGCTAACATATAGGCTATAGAAAACAGACTGCAAAATTTTATCATAGTGAGAGACTATGGGTCTCTAAACTTAAAAAACGCTTTTTCTATACCCAAATTATCCCAACCCAACCTACACACGCAAGTCTGGAAACGAATTCAGGTCCCACGGGTCTGTAAGCGGAGCGAAGTGAAAGTTGAAATGTGTGGTGCATAAAACAGTCCTAGATCAGGCGCAGAAACTTTTCCAAGCGATGCAGAGTTACCTGCGCTCCTCTGTTCATTTACTTTCACTGTTCTAGTCACTGAGGAGGTCCGGGAGACAATAGAATCATTTTAAATAGCCTCACACAGCTCGAAACTGTAATAGGGACTTCCAAAGGTCACGTGATCAAATTATTAATACAGTAGCACCACTCCTGACCCCCACCACAGCTTTTTGACGTGTCGACTCCAGGCCAAATCGATTTATCGATTTCAGCTCAGTCGACTAAAACGTACAGTCCAGTCTTCAACGTTATTTCGATTTGTCTCTGTCACCTGGTAGTGTTTCACAATAGTTTATCATTACACAACCAATGCGTATGTTTGACGCTGCGTAGAATGTCACTGGTTTGAACCCCGACTAAAACAGAATATTTATGTAAAGATTAATTTTTACCGTAACATATATTCTGTAGGACCAAAAATTAATTATTACGTAGATTCTTCGCCAAACAGTGCATTATTATTACTGTGGAATCCCGGCCACCAAGTCACTCAATTGAGTGAGCTCCTTGTATAATGGCAGTTCATTTAGAAGAGGATGTTCTATAGTTTCGAATACTACCGCTGAAGCGCTCCTAAGCTCACAATGCATGAGAAGGTTGTTTGGAAGCAGATTACTACAGACTAGAATAGTAGTAGTAGTAGTAGTAGTAGTAGTAGTAGTAGTAGTAGTAGTAGTAGTAGTAGTAGTAGTAGTAGTAGTAGTAGTAGTAGTTTTATTTTGCCTGGCAGAGTTAAGGCCATAAGGCCTTCTCTTCTACTCAACAGGTTTCAATAATATACATGAAATATACATGAAATACAAAATTATGTGATAGATTACAAAACAACACAAAAGAAGATACTTAGGAATTACATAAAATATAGTAGAAAATTACATTGTTACCAAGTACCTAATTAAAAGTTTGGAAAATAACAAGTCACACACTTCTGTTAAGTGCCTGCCACAATCGTTTAATTTTTTTTCGCCACCTAGCAACCCGTATTTACAAGTTTTTTATTCTACCTCTTTGACATTTATAATTCGTTTTAATTAATCTGAATAAAAAGTTAACAATTATGTTTTTTCACGTGGCTAACGAGAAAGACAGGCTACTGCGTGACGTCACATTCTTAGTCATAACATGGCCAACATTGAACAAGTTTATAAGTAAACGCACATCTATACTAATAATAAACCTGTAGCCGACATTTTTCTGGTAATTTTCGGTTTTCCAAAAATAATTGGTCCTAACATATATAATTAACCACCCTGAAACCGAAAATCGCTTTTTTGAAATGTTTGTTTGTATGTCTGTCTGTATGTATGTTTGTTACCTTTTCACGCGATAATGGCTGAACCGATTTCGATGAAAATTGGAATATAAATTACGTTCGTTCTAACTTAGATTATAGGCTATATGGCATTCAAAATACGTTATTTAAAAGGGGGGTTATAAGGGGGCCTGAATTAAATAAATAGAAATATCTCGCTTATTATTGATTTTTCTGAAATATGTTACATAACAAAAGTTTCTTTAAAAATAATTTGCGATAAGTTTTATTCCTTAAAAACTTTCTATAGGACTGATATTTAATGAGATAAATGAGTTTTAAAATTAAAATAACTGCCATCTAAGGCGGTGCATTGAAATAAAAAACAAATGACTTCGTCTATAAGGGGCCTTGGACACATCAATCGAAAGCTATGAGACATAGCCTACAGACAATGTTTCTGTGTTTGTATGAAGTAATATCGGAAGCTAAATTAACCGATTTGTATAATTAATTATTATTTCATCATTGGAAAGTGTAGTTTCTCTGGATGGACATAATGCTATAATGTTATTACAGTAACTTCGGAGTGAATTGAGGACTGGTAAGATTAAAATAGCTTCTTATGCACAGAAAACTTGATAGGTTATTCTGTATATTCATTTCCTGTATTTCTTATAATAATGTTTATGAACATATTCATTTTTATCTCAGAGAATTAACGAACAACGAGAGTGTATTGATTTAGTATGCAGAAATAGTACGTTAGCTTAGCAATCCATTATTTTATAATTCAAATTTTAACTATGCTCAATTGAATCGTGTTAAAATACATAAAATATATATGCAATAAATGCAATGCAAAAAAATTGGGTAATGAGCCAAGCAGATTATGTTGCGCTGTTGTAAAAGTTGTTCCTCCTGAGATTCAAGAGCTCTCACAACAAATTAAAAACTTTCTAATTCGAGTACATCCGTTATCAACACACTTTTTCATAATATAATATAATATAAACATAATAATAAATCTGTAGCAAAAATTTTTCTGTTAATTTTCGCTTTTCCAAAAATAATTGGTAATAACAAATAAGAAACATGTTAAAGGAATTGTCATTGCACCAAATGAGAGGTCTCTGGATCAAAATGATCGCATTTTAATATTTTAAATACAATTTAAATTAAGTAACATATTAAACGATTTATCCTTCTATCAAACACGAATGTTCCCTGGATCAAATGTCCTATTTTAATTATGTAATTACTTTATATTTATTTCTAACGGGTGCAGCGGGGCGCACGGGTACGGCTAGTTTAACATAAGTTTGATGTAGAAATTCCTTTGTTTTTTGGAACTTTGAACATGCATTTATATTAGGCGATTGTCAAAATGGCCATGACTAGACCATGATAACCACGTGTGTTTCTCGTTAGCCATGGTTTTTTCATATGTGACGTCTATATTCGAACTGCGCTAATAGAAAAAAATGAAAGGATTTTTGTAACATAAATTCGACTCCAACTATGTGAACGAGTTGTTTCCTATACACAAGAAGAGTCTGTACTTACATAATGTAGAGTCGAACGCGTGCAGTGCGACCGGCACGAAAACCGTGCAACACGCGGCAAACCGTCTCTCAAACGGAGTGGTTGTATTGTCGTTAGATTACGTTATATCTATTGGAAGAGTTTTAAATATATTATTATTATTATTATTATTATTATTATTATTATTATTATTATTACTATAGAATTGACCTATATTGACAGATTACTTTATTCCGTTCAATTCACACAGCAAATTGTATATATTTATTCTTATTATATTACCATATTTCTTGCATAGACATCGCACGCAATGACAGGAATTTCCTCGATGCCTGTTTCGACGTTTACGTAACAATTTGAAAAGATAAGTTTTGTTTTAGAAAGCCTCACGATACTAAGTCAATGAATATTTTATACATCTTGATTACACAACTTTTAACACTGTATCGCTTAGGAATATGTATTATATGACTTTCTCGTGTTAAATTATATCGTACCTGGTTTACATGTTTCGACCTGTTATAGGTCTTATTCAAAACTGGTTATTGCTGGTCTTGGCGCCTCTTGTTTTGTTTCCTGTGAGGGTATGTTTGTGTAGTGTAATGTGGAGTCAAAGAGTGTGTGTGTTCTGAAATTGAGTTGTGTGTTGAGAATTTCATTCGGGTGTGTTTTTGTGTGTCTGTATATTTCATATTGTTCTAGTATGTTTAGTTTCTGGCTTTTTGGTTGGATGTGTAGTATTTCCATGTCTGTGTTGATGTCTCTGTAGGTGTGGTTGGCATTTGTGATGTGTTCTGCATACGTGGAGGTGTTTTGTAATTTTGTTATGGCTGTGATGTGTTCTTTGTAACGTGTTTGAAATGATCTGCCTGTCTGTCCTATGTAGAAGTTGTTGCAGGTGTTACATTTGAGTTTGTATACGCCTGTGTGGTTGTATTTGTTTGTTTGTGTTTGTGTTGTGTCCACATCCAACCAAAAAGCCAGAAACTCAGCACACTAGAACAATATGAAATATACAGACACACAAAAACACACCCCAACGATATTCTCAATACACAACTCAATTTCAAAACACATAAACTCTTTGACTCTACACTACGAACACACCCACACAGGAAACTAGAGGCACCAAGACAAACAAAGACCAGTTCCGAAGATGACCGAAAATAGGTCGAAACATGTTAACAAGGTACGTTAATATTTAACACAAGAAAGTTCTTATCATACATATTCCGAATATTTTATATAGATAAGTGACGCTAAATTTCTTAACCTGAAGTTGTCTCGTCTACTGGCAACATGCATAGCGGTATCATAATTCAGTCTTCGTTGACTCCTCCCTTTGTTCAGAAAAGATGCAGGAGGTGTGGTCATTGCGGGTGAGGCCCGGTTTCAAAATGTGCATGGAATTGAATTCTGAAATTTGTTGCGGGCGGAGGTCGCACGAAGCAGCCACTTCCTTTCCAGGATTGATTTTCCGCGGTCCTCGCTGGAAATGGACCCACCCCCGCCTCTCCACCCTGAATCCTGGATAGGGGTTCTTTTTGGTGTCGATACTCATCCTCTAAATGTGACCATCGCAACGTAAAATGTAAATACAGGAAGGATTACGATGCGCCCTTTCGGCACCCTCATATGCGCCCTCAGAAGCTCAGGGTGAGAAATGTACGCAATGCGACAAAGCCGGGCCGAGCCGGGGCGGAACGAATTCGATGGCCGAGCGGAACCGCCGGGAAAATTGAGAGATTCAACGCCTGTTACTACAAACACATGGTAGTGTTATAGTAGCGATGAAAAGCTTTTGAAGTGATAGTGAAATGTGTTATAGTGTCAGTGCAGTGAGTTTGGTGAAAGTGAAATGAGTGAAGCGAATGACTGTTGTTGTTTAGTCAAGTGTCTGTAGACAGCTTGGAACCTCATAAGTCACACTAATAAAGTGTCACTGATGAGGCAACTAAACCAGGAGATAATGGGGTAGAGTAATCAGTTTCTTTCTCCCTCTATTACATACCGTACATCCTAACTAGAAACATATAACACTCATCAGACTTTAGATGTTTACAAACAATTATTGTTCTTCCTCTGACCTACATAGTCAAGAGAGATGTACTGCCTGAAAACAGATGTATAAATAATCTTAGACATAAAAATACACTAAGTCCCGTTCGGAAGCCACCGGTTTCGTGAGAGCTTAGGTTTACATGTGTATGAATTTCTTGTGTATGACTCCGTTCTGTTTTGCTTGTTTGTTTGTCTGTTGCTTTTTTATCTGTTTATAGATCAAGTGTTATAAATAATCTATAAAAACACTCACGCCTGCACGCACACACACACACACACACGAATCGGGGATTGCAGAAACAGCACATGTCACTATGTGTGGCGTATTGACATGTGTTGTTTCTCCAATCCCCGATTCATATAATATATACACAGAGTGCGCCGTAAATAATGTAATTAATTATGGTGGATAATTTCTTTCGTAAAGAGCATTAAAGAAGTCAAATATTATTTTGCTATATTTTGTATAGTTTTCTTCCAAAAAACGTACATTTTAAAATATGTAAATTATGACAAAGTATATGTTTATGTCTCGTGATCAGAATATTGAACGAAATGGAAATATAAAAATTTGAAATTTATCCTTTGAAGACGTGGAAAAATTCAAATATCTTTCAGCAACAGTAACATATATAAATGACACTTGGGAGGAAATTAAACGCAAAATAAATATGGGAAATGCCTGTTATTATTCGGTTGAGAACCTTTTGTCATCGAGCCTGCTCTCAAAAAAGCTGAAAGTTAGAATTTATAAAACAGTTATATTACCGGTTGTTCTGTATTGTTATGAAACTTGTACTCTCACTTTGAGAGAGGAACAGAGATTAAGGGTGTTTGAGAATAAGGTTCTTAGGAAACTATTTGGGGCTAAGAGAGATGGAGTTACAGGAGAATAATATAAGTCATATAAATGTATTTCTAGATAGGCTTAAAATATAATGAAATCGAATGAATAATTTCAAGGGAAAAATTGTTCCGGGGCCGGGTATCGATCCCGAGACCTCTGGTTGAACTTACCAGCGCTCTGCCAACTGAGCTACCCGGGAACTCCACCCGACACCGTCTCAACTTTTCCCTTTATATCCACTCTGGCGTTTCGTCAGCCCACGCGAGTTGTGTGGATATAAAGGGAAAAGCTGAGACGGTGTCGGGTGGAGTTACCGGG
>NC_091125.1:138156620-138199120 GCF_040183065.1 Periplaneta americana
CTTTTAGGTGTGTTTCCAAATTATATGTAATACGCTTTGTCAAATCTGGCAACCTTTTCATAAGGGAAGCTAAATTTATTTATTATTACTAATCATGGCCTCCTACATCATGACCTACCTAGTACACGCATTGATTCTAAAATCCATGCCATGATATGTGATTACATGAGGACTTATTTTCAACATATTTTCTTTTATAAAACAGAATTTTTCGTTATGGTCATGGATAAAAATTACGTATGGTACTTGTGAGCGTGATCTTTATTGCACTTACCTCACAAGTACCATAAATAACTATTACTTTAAAGTAGTTTCAAGTCATTAGGATACATCGCATTAGTTCTATGCAGTAACTTGAATATCTGTGTCATTACTTCATGAATATATTCATATGCAACCACTGTAGGCCTACCCGGGGACTTAGCATCAAAAACCATAATTGAATACTGTGAAATTTAAAAATATATTGTGATCTTTTGGCACTCCTTTTCCTAATGATTCAACTACTCGCCATTTTGTAACTGTTGTAAACAAAGAATGGAATAACGAGATTTTATATTGTACATCATGCAAAGAATGACGGGAAAAGAAGAGAGTTTGTTACTGATAGGACACATGTCCTGAACACATTCCCTTTCAATACTAAACAGAAACTTCATTACACTAACATTCGGTAGAGTGCACAAACTTGTGCCTTTTCTTCAGCAAACTGTGCGCTTCACTAAGAAGAATATAATGTTGGACATGACTCAATTTGACAAAAAAGTGGACATGTGACCTTTCGATAATAATCGATTCAATTCAGTAATCAACATGAGATTTAAAGGGATAAGAAATTGAAAATTGGTTTTTGTCAGTTATGAGACGTTACAGAATTGACATTTTTGTGGACATTATTATATAAATTGTAGAATAAAATAAAATTATGTTTTAAATAATAGTGGCCAGTTATGTATGTATTTATTCACACTGCAAATGGGTATATACCCGGTGGCAGTGATAACTAATTACACTCAATAATAATAATTAATAATAAACACAACTAATAAAAAACAATTAATAATAATAATAATAATAATAATAATAATAATAATGAGCATCCTAAATTAAATGAAACATGGTCACTTAAAATAACATTTGAAGTAGATCTAATTTGTATCTTAACCCTAAGTTGGAACTAAGACCCACGAGTGTGACAGGTTCATACGTGCACAAGTACCTTTCGGCACTACACTTATTTCGCTGTCAACTAACTCACTGCATTGATTCTATCTGATTTCACTAACACTTCTAACCATTTCACTGTTCAAATACTTTGCACAGCTACTTCACTGACACCAACACACTTCACTGACACTACACACTTCACTGACACAACATACTTGCTCACTGATAGAATACTTCAAATAACAAGATATCAATTACACCCTTTAAGTAGTGTGTATAATATACTGCTATCTATTAGTAAAGTCCTTAAGCCTATTTTTAACTACATTTTTAGTTATTGGTAACGCCTTTAATAAGTCTGCAGGTAAAGCATTCCAGTCCCTGATAGTACGATTGAGAAAAGAAAACTTTCCAGTCTTCTTTCCCTCAATTTATATGAGTGGTCGTTCCTTGAAGAGTAATTTGGTGGCTGCAACCTATTTTTTATTTCTCTCCAGGCAGGCTCATTTCTGTGTGTTTTGAACATTGCGCATAATCGAATTCGCGTTCCCCGGTTCGTGAGTGTGTCCCATTTTAATGGTGAATTATTACGACACCACTTACGAGCCCGTTTTTGAATCTTTTCCAGTGTCTTAATATGTTATAATCTGTAAGGATCCCAACACGTAGCACCATATTCCATTACTGGGCGAACTAGTGATTTATATGCAATCTCTTTGGATTTATCAGAGCCTTTCCTTAGTACCCTCATCACAAAGTGTAACGCCCTCCATGCCTTTCCCGCTTATGTAATACTGATCTACACATTAACAATAATGTACAGAAAAAATAAACTAAACAAGTTCATAATTTAAAATATCTGTTAAACGCATCTCATTTTGTACAATTTAGTGAATTTTAGCCATAACCCTGAACTGATACAATTTCTGTTTATTGTCGCCGGTATTTGATCCCGGGTCTCCGGTGTGGTGAACCGCCGCTTTGGCCGC
Source organism: Periplaneta americana (assembly GCF_040183065.1). NCBI lineage: Eukaryota > Metazoa > Arthropoda > Insecta > Blattodea > Blattidae > Periplaneta > Periplaneta americana. The sequence continues at coordinate 138,158,777 of NC_091125.1, forward strand.
GTGCCTAACCGTACGGCAATTATTTTTTGCTCGTGTACAAAAGAGCTGTATGGTTAACTATAAGCGGTAGCATTACAGACTATTGATTTCAGCGCGCAATGAGACGTGATACATTAATGTTATCATCTCCACTGATCGCTGGACTTTGTTTCGTGTTCAGATATTGTAAAATTTCAATTACCACGGAACGACCAGAATGTGCAATAACCAATCGCTTTTTATGGTCATAATTCGTCGAAGTGTTGGTATAGATATTCTTCAATTAACGTCAATTGCTAAACTTCAGGGACGGAAAAAACTTTTCCTATGACAGGTTTTCTTACCGTACAGCAATTCTGTTTTTTCTGTCATTTTCACTCCAAGGACAGCTTCTGATCTCTGAATGGTCTTTGAATCAGGCAGATATGGATTGATAGTTAATAATGCTAAAACTAAATATTTAAACAATAACATAAAAATAGAGCAATAAAAGATCTTAAAACAGAAAATATTAGATATGAAGGAATAAATTCGTTTAAATATTAAGTATTTACATATAATTTATTTAGCATTATTTCAATCTATATTTATGTATGCATTCATTCATTCATTTATTTTATTCCATAGATCTTACATAAGCAATGAAGCTTTAAGATGTGGAACATGTCAACATTTTACAATATTACAATTACAATTTTTACAAATTTTTATAGTTTTACAATTTAGTAATTTTCTACAATTTTTACAATGTTGTACAATTTTTTTTACATTTTTTTTTTTACATTTTGGCGAGATGTAGTGAGATGAAAGATGGTATCATAGGTTGGGGTGGAACTTATAAATTCAACCTTTATCCGTTAATTTTACTATAGAAAAAAGTATTAAAATTTGTTTAAAAAAGCAGAAAGATTACCCAACTGAATTGTTGTTGAAACACTTCAAAGTTTTCATTATTAAACAAATGTATTATTTCATTTTATTAAAATATTTTCATAGAAATTTTAATAACTTTGAAAGGTATATACATAAATATAGAACTAAAAATATGAATTCTCTGCGTTTGTATGAACCAAAATGTAAAACCAATGTAGCTTTTTACCATAGCGTGAGTCAAGGTCCCAGATTATTAAACAAATTTTATTTCAATATTATTTTAACCACGAATCCTCTTCAAATTAATAAAAAAATTAAAAAATTTGTATTGGATTTATAGTTTGGGTTTAAACATATTAATCTGTATTCACTCTCAATTTTAATTTTATTTTTGTCTGTATTGGAATCCCCTACTGATCACGAGTCTTACTCATTCAGGAGTGGGCTAGTTTATCTTTCATTGTATTTATTAATTTGTATTCATTTCAAACTTACTAGCAATAAAATAAATAAATATTTAGGTTCCATTATAAACCAAAATAATACTAGTATAGAAGAAGAAATAAATGAAAGAATTGCTCTAGGCAATAAAGCATATTTTGCGAACAAAATATTGTCCAAAAGTAAATTAATATCTAAGTCAGCAAAATTCAAACAATATAAAACAATTATAAGACCAATTATGCATGTGAAACCTGGATGTTGAAGAAAACAATAAAACAAAAGTTTTTGATATTTGAAAGGAAAGTTTTACGTAGGATAATGGGACCAATCAAAGAAAAAGACGGTACATGGAGGATCCAAACCAACATGGAATTAAATAAGACAATTAAAAATAAAAATAAAATAAATTTTATTAAAGCTCAAAGAGTAGGATGGTTTGGACGTGTAAACCGAATGCAAAATGACAGACTGGTAAATAAGATCTATCAGCGGTAACTTCTAACGACAAGAGCAACAGGAAGATCAAACAATAGGTGGAGGGATGACGTACTGGAAGATATAAAATTATTAAGGATTCAGAATTGACCCAAAATTATCCAAGATAGAGAGAAATGGAAAGAGATCGTTGAGAAGGCCAAAATTTCAATGAAGTTGTAGTGCCTTAAGAAGAAGAAGAAGAAGAAGAAGAAGAAGAAGAAGAAGAAGAAGAAGAAGAGGAGGAAGAAGAATGGTCTTTGAAATCTTTCACATGTATACAATGAACTCCGTTCTGAGAAAAGCGTTGCAATGTGCGAGTAAAAGAAATAAATTGAAATTAGATTCGTCCCTGCGTTGCTTGCTTGGTTTAGACCAGTGGTCGGAAAAGATGACGTCATGAAATACAGCCCGCAAAACATAGCAATGAGGATAGCGGAAGGAGAGTATTATAGTGAGGAGCACGTAAGAAAATACTAATTTGCCCGTCTCTTCAATGTTGTCAACAAATACCAGATATCACCGAAGAGAGTAAAGTCATAATAATAATAATAATAATAATAATAATAATAATAATAATAATAATAATAATAATGATTTATTTTAGCTGGCAGAGTTAAGGCCGAAAGGTCTTCTCTTCCACTCAACCAGCAAAAAGTGTATATACATATGCATGAACTTACAAAGAATTCAACAATTTGATTTAGATGAGAGTTACATGTATACAAGAGTTATTTACGAATTAAACAACAAAATACTATGAAATATTAATTAAACACTGAAATAAACTGTGTAGCAGAATTAAGCTAAAATACATAGAATGTTAATATATTTCAAATAATATTAGATAATAGAAAGAGATTATTATGAGACAATTTTGAAAATACAGCACAATGAGGATGATGTCTAAAGAAAAAAGTAACAATGTAGTCAGTGATATTTTAAATTAGCATGATTGGAGTGAAATGCTAATAAGGTTATCTTTTAAGCTGTTCTTAAAGATGTTTGTTGTCTTGCAGCCCCTAATACTTTGTGACAAGGAATTCCATTGACGCGAGGTGGATATTGTAAAAGATGATGAATAACAAGATGTTCTATGAAGAGGTATACTTAGCGTGCCACACATAAGTGATCTGGTATTTACGTCGTGGTTAGAGTATAGATAAGAGAAACGAGAAGAAAGGTAATTTGGTGTTAAGGTGTGCAGAATTCGAAAGAGTAAAGACAAAGAGTGTAAAGTTCTGCGTTCTTTAAGTCGGAGCCACGAAAGACTTGCGAAGGAAGGTGATATGTGATCATATCGTCGGATGTTGCACACGTATCTGACGCACATATTCTGAGCTCGCTGTAACTTGACTGACAGTTCAGAACTTAGGTCACTTAACAAAACGTCACAATAATCGAAGTGCGGCATTACTAGGGTAAGTTTTAGTTGCTGGGGCAAGAAGTTTCTCAAGCGACTCAAACAGTGAATGGAGGAACAGATTTTTTTTATCGTTTCTTTAACTTGAAAATTCCAACTTAGATTATTATCAAAAAAGAAGCCAAGATTTTTTACGACAGAAGAATAAGGGATTAGCGTGTTGTTAAGGGTAACAACTGAAAGATTACTGTTATTAAGAGAGTTAACTAAACGCTTATGTCCAATAATTATGGAATAATAATAATAATAATAATAATAATAATAATAATAATACGCCCACATAGTATTCTGCCCAAGTGACAAATCTTTCACTGCAAACCCAGCATTCTCCAATCTTTCCTATTTTCTGTCTTCCTCTTTGTCTCCGCATATGATCCATATATCTTAATATCGTCTATCATCTGATATCTTCTTCTACCTCGAACTCTTCTCCCGTTCACCATTCCTTCTAGTGCATCCTTCAGTAGGCAGTTTCTTCTCAGTAACTAATTCCTTTTTCTCTTTCTGATCAGCTTCAACATCATTCTTTCTTCACTCACTCTTAATAATAATAATAATAATAATAATAATAATAATAATAATAATAATGATAATAATGATAATGATAATAATAATAATAATAATAATAATAATAATAATAATAGGTTTAATTGGTTTATTTTACTATGCTTTATCAACTGCTATGTTTATTTAGCGTCGAGTGAAATGAAGGTGATAATGTCAGCGAAATGAATCCCTATCCAGCGCCGAAAGTTACCCAGCATTTGTTCTTAATGGGTTGAGGGAAAACTCCGGAAAAGACCTCAACCAGTTAACTTGAGCCAACCAGGATTTGAACACGATCAGACATGTTAACCGTTATTCGAAAGCGATGAACGAATAATAATAATAATAATAATAATAATAATAATAATAATAATAATAATAATAATAATAATAAAGACAAAAACTTTTTCGTCCAATATCTTTGCCGTTATTTCATCCGTCTGTACGAACAGGCTCATAGACGTCGATAGTGCCGAGAAGAGTAGACCACGTAGGTATAATAATAAATATCTGAGGGGAGGAATACATTGTGTAAAACTTGTAGGTAACGTAAAAATTGTGGTGTCATTTTTCATTTAATAATAATAATATAATAATGGTTTATTTAACCTGGCAGAGTTAAGGCCATACTGCATTCTCTAACATTCAACCAGTATTAAAACTGCGATAAAAACCCTATAAATAATAATAATAATAATAATAATAATAATAATAATAATAATAATAATAATAAATTCATAATTAAAAACGATATCCCTTTCTAAATTCCCATCTCTCGCATTTCGATTCTTCTAGGTTGGCAGGTCTGATGTTACATGCGCTGTGGTATTGTCAAGAATGACTTAAGATTTGTAGTCCAGTATTTCGGCGATACGACAGAACGCTTCGTCGCACAGCACATCGCCTTTCTGATGAGACTACCTGCCTACCAGCCACACATTCTTTTCCGTGAGGTGATCTCCCTGAAATATGTTTTCTAATTCAGAACCTTACTTTCTGACTTGCCCTCTTATACAACACATTTCTCGGAACATGTAAACACGTGGGAAAAGACAGTAGTGGCAATATTTTATTTAACGATGCTTTCAATTGTAGAGGCTTTGCAGAATCGAAATTAAGCGGTTGAGAAATGTTGCTCTCTGCTTTAGGGTAGATCCTTTTTGTCTGCAGTAAATCTACGAAACGGGACTCTCAGTTTTACTCTTCCCGGGAGGACGTTCTGCTAAATATTTTATCGCCTTCGGATAGGTTTGAACACGAACCTCGTCTATTCGGTACCCCTATACCACCGATAACGATGTAGAGGAAGAGAAATGTATTTTTACTCATACATATCAATTTTTTTTGTCTGACTGGCAAATTCAGCTTCCTGGAAACTTGTTTGAAAAAAAAAATAGAAGCCATACATTTTAAATAGTCGAATGGTAGTGACGTATAATCTAATCACGAATTTTTTATTCTCTCCGATATTTTATACCAGCTGACTTTGACGTCTGTAGTTTAAATAGAACTAAACAGGATATTAAACATTAACAGAATGCTAGTCAAATTTAAAAAAATTCCATCATTAACATGTAGATCTAATAAATATAAAATCTACGATCTCTAGAAGAATAATATAACATGATATTCACACTAAGTATGTACAATTTTTTCATGAAACTAAGAATGTGCTACTATATATTAATATTCTCTAAAATGTGTTTCAGTTGTTTGGAATATTCTTTTTAAGCCATTCAAATATATAAAACTATGCGAGAAATTAACGATTTGTAAGTCACTCAATATTTGGACACGAATTAACTGATATAAATTTAAGGGGGTTAACAATATTGTAATATTAAGTACAGACCAATTATTTAGTCCTGACAGCTCAGCGACGCGAAAGAGGGGAAGCAATAGGAGGAGTGGGATGAGTTCCGGAGTAAAGATGAGGGCGAGCGGGCGGTAAAGGAATGCAGTACAGCTTAATTGTACTGGAAACATACCGCTCTATCGCACGCATGACATCCAATCGCTCCGAAGGTAAGCGAAGGAATAACCCAAACACCTCTTGGCGTAAATAAATGAACTCGCCTGACCCAGGCGCACATCTCCGGCGACTGTCAGGACTAAATAATTGTACTGTAGGAATAACAAATAGCATTAATGTGCTACTTTCAAGAAAAACGTGGCAACAGAATCTGATGATTGCTTGGATATGTCTTTGTTTTATTATTTTGTATTTCATTGTCATTTTTATCATAATTATAAATATGTTTCATTGTTTAATATTTTGTATAGTACGTATTTGATTTTTGGTTATTAAGGATATAACTGAGGTTTTGTTGTATAGATAAAATATAAAGGATTTACATTATTTTTTATTTTCATATCAGGAGATATCTCCAACACATAAACGTTTTATACTATGAAAGATGTTATTCTTTTGTTCCCACTGCATTACCTCCAGTTGTATGTTCAACTATGTAAGCCAGTTTTAATCCTGGTTGAGTGTAAGAGAAGGCCTTACGGCCTTGACTCCGCCAGGTTAAATAAAGCCATTATTATTATTATTATTATTATTATTATTATTATTATTATTATTATTATTATAACGCTCATCGCTTTTTCACTTGGAATTTATACAAAGCGTCACTCGACAGATAGCAGTAAGGGCAAGTTTTGGCATGTGAAGCATTTAGCGGATATTTCTTGAACTTCATGTTACATTAAAAAAAAAGTTAGATTTTCTCATAAATTGCTCTTCGAATAAAGACGTATTCACGTCAAAACATTAATTATTCTGTGAAATGTATGGTATACCAGGAAGATCGAATGAGTTAAGTTCACAACTAAAATGAAATTCGTTTGATGAACAGGAGTACGCTATTAACAAAAATATCAAGTTATTGGAATAATTGACTACTACACAATTGTTCAATGGCTTTTCGTTTACAAACATAAAGGAGACACACACTTGAATGTTCTCGGTTAAGATACAGAAATAAACTATCAAGTTCATTGCATAATTTTAACCTTGAGTTGTTGATAATGATGATGATGATGATATGATCTTAATTTTATAATTTTAAGGGGACCTGTTTCCAGCCAAATTTTATGCTTTCTACTGAACTCCTGAACTTAGTGAACTGAACATTTAAGGAATTGAAGCGATAGCCTTATGAAGTAATATACAGGCATAGACAAGCATACGGGTCAGAGTCTTCTAAAACTTCTTCCTTCCTCAAAAACTATAACAAAATATATCATGGTCGCCAAGATGTAATTGTCGAACTAACGATTCACTTTGACGGCCCACATGTGATCAATAGGGTTCACCTGACTCATTAGTAACTGAAAGCTAGTGATCCTCAACGCTTGCGCAATTTCTCTAATTGGTTTGTTTAATCTCGGCTCGCAAAGCGCTGCACTCGCTTGTTGCCACGACAGCGTTTTCAATTGTTTAAAACAAAAACACTTTATAAATGCGCTCTCCATTCAAATGAATGCGAGTTTATACAATTTAATTCAGTAGGTAATTCAAGATCACGAGCAAAATTTCGCCTCTACGAGTAGGAAATATAGAGAACTCCATAAAATGAATATGAAAAAGTGAACTCCATTAGAAATTGTGCATGTGAATTATACATAGGCTGTTATACAAGAGGTAATCAATACGTTTCCGGACTTCCCAGAATGTAGGCAACACACAGGACATAGGAAGCGGAAAAGTTATCTAAAACCAGGGAAACGCTTGGAATCTATACTAAATGTAGCACTTGAAATTCAGCTGGTTTTGCTATTAGATCTATGCAAAAGATAGTAAATATCAATACCTTAAAAACAATATACTTTGCATACTTCCACTCGGTAATGAGTTTTGGAATAATATTCATGGGAAATTCCACAGATAGTAACAGTATATTTCTATTACAAAAAAGAGTAATTAGAATATTAGTAGGTGCCAAATCTAGGGAATTGTGTAGGACTATTTTCAAAAAACTACAAATAATGCCCATGGCTTGTCAGTATATCTTTTCACTAATAATCTTCCTCGTATGTAATCGTGAAAACTTTGTAACTAATTCAACAGTTCATAGCATAAATACAAGTCAAAAATGACTTTCATACTCCATCGGCAAGTCTATCGTGCTATCAAAAAGGAGTGCGTTATATGGGAGTAAAAATTTTTAATAGCCTCCCTATCGATATAAAAAATGAAACTCAAAACATAAGATTATTTAGGGCCAAATTAAAGAAGTATTCTGTAGGTGAATTTATGACATTCAATAACGCTTCATGAAATTGATATTAAAACTATGTGTTGTACTAGTAGACTATATTGTAAATCTCGTCTGTATATATTTCATCTAGACTGTGACTATAAATTAAGACTTTATAATAGTATTAAGTTTTTTGACTTGTTCCATATTCTAGCTGTAAAGCAATGTATGAATACCATGGAATGTTAATACAAATACAATACAATACAATGCAATACAAGAAGACTAGTCATCAGAAGAATATGGAGAGATTCCAGGAAAAATCGCAATAGGTCCTTGACATGTTTGCACAAAATCACGCGTAGAAGCCCATTTCTTAAAGACAATCTAAATATATTTGATAGACTGACTCATCAGGAATGGAAGCAATGATCTTTAGTGACACGAGTATGTATGTTTAACGGTACCATATATGAGTCCAGTTCGGAAATAAATTCTGTGGCCGGAAGGAAAAAGGTCTTAAGTAAAAATTTTATACTTTTCAGGAGAGCAGAAGGAAGATTGAAATTAGTGTCAATTATAGCTTTCTTTTAATTAAGAGCTTTTTCCTGGATAATATTTGTTCATATTTCTTCTAAAAAAGGTAATGTTGCTCATTTAACAATCTTCTTGATTATTTCCAAAAAACAGCCGCATTTAAGCCCTTTTTAAGACTATAACCCAAACTGAGAAGAAGGGACTATTTAAACGTAAGATCTTTTTCATGTCAAAATAAATGGGAAATGTAAATTATTAGGAATGCAAAATAGGTCTTAAACAATAAAGGACTGTTTACCTGGTGCTTAAAGTTTTAAAAGGAAAGGGCATGAGTATGTGATAAAATAGCTAAAATACAAGTTAGACCTTTTTAATACGGAAGCATGGAAAGTAAACATGTGATGTTTGTAAGGAATAAAGTATTAAATATTCTTAAGTCCTTTATTCTGTGTGTGCTCGATTCAAAAAGTACTTAGGACATTTGGTAACGCTCTATAAATCGAGTCTGGAGTCTTATTTGACTAACCGTTTTATCAGATTGTAGAGAATTTTTTCATCTTTCAGAATATATAAAAGTATCATTTTCACAAAAAAATTGACTTAGACCTTTTTCCTCCAGGCCACAGAACTGATGGCATCTTTTGTATCTTTAAAGAAAGCAATTCCTATAAAGCTTGAATTCCAAATTGTATATTACTCTAGCATGTGTATGAATGTCAGTGGATGTGATGTGCATCGATATTTAGTCTAGTAACTACAAAAAACTGTAATAGTACGTGAAGTAAATTTCATTTGAAATTCCGTCAAATTTTATAGATAAATAACTGCAATCCTACATTTAAACACATACCAGATAGGCTACGTAGTACAGCTATAGGAAAAAAGAGAGGTGGATTTTAGGAAAAGCAATGACTGCGTTAAATGTGTATACTCGAATTCAAATAAATTACAATATGTACTTTCTCTAATACTGTAGTACATTTTATTTCATATTCAGATATCGCTCATGAAACAGCAAAATGTTGTGACCAAGCACAACTAAATTTTACAGGACAGCCGAAGAACTGGATAAATATTTTACAGTTTCAGGCTAGATTTTGGATGGTAAATGTATACAGGGTGAAAGGGAATCTATTACATTAATTCACAGAGGTAATAGATCAAGTCAATTCGAACAAGTTTTCTGATATGTCCAATAGTTTTGAGAATACAAAATTTAACGTAATGCAACGCTCCTTAAGGTCATTGCTTCTCAGTTGGGGTGAGTGAAACTCCACTCATCCACTACGCAAGACTTGCGAGAGGAGAATGTAAATAAAAACGTCTCATGAGATACGTTTCGATCAAATTACTGTACATTCATAACACTCAACACATTGCTTAATATTCCTGTAAACTTAATTTCTTTTCTAAATTAATTTATTTTTAATTTCTTCAAAGATAACTTAAATGGAGATTGTGTATTCGCAACAATGTTATTTTGAGTTTAAATTTATTTTATTTTAGTTGGTTATTTAACGACGCTGTATCAAATACTAGATTATTTGGCGTCGATGAGATATGTGATAGCGAGATGATATTTGGCGAGATGAGGCCGAGGATTCACATTACAGTTGGGGAAAACCTCGGAAAAAATCCAACCAGGTAATCAGCCCAAGCGGGCATCGAACCCGCGTCCGAACGCAACTTCAGACCGGTAGGCAAGCGCCTTAACCGACTGAGCCACGCCGGTGGCTTTGAGTTTATATGAAATGTATAGAAATTTTTAAAAGAAATGGTCTTGTTTTATAAGCATGTATACTCTTTACTATTTTGTAATTACGCAAAAAGCAAAGAAATCTTTTTTTTTTTTTTTGTTAACTGCCTCCCATTGGAAGTAGCCCAGAAGGACTCAGTATACTCTCCTACATGAATTTTACAATATCAAATGTTTACATAAATTTTGTTGACAAATTTTAAAATAAACATATATGAATTATAAAGTGAAGAAAAAAAATTAAACAGAGTGAATAATATATGATGATTCAGAATTTGGCAAGAGCGTTTCAAAACTGAAGTTATGATGTTAGCAATAAGTGTCTGTGGTAGTTCAAAAGTCTTCCTGAAGCTTTCAAAGAACTTAGGAATCACACCACGAGCTCCAATAAGAAGATCAATCACCTCACTGTCTTCAAGCTGGTATTTTGCTTTGAAGTAATCAAGTGTTGGCATATAAATGTTGATCTTTTCTTGATTGACATCCTCCGGCTGGCTACTCCCCGTTTCTATCCTTATGGTAGGATCAATTATATAACCTTTCTTTCTGGGAATACGCTATGATGTCAATACGTCTAGAGGAGCCATTAGTAACAAGGTAAAAAACTTCCTCTTCTACTATCCAAGACTTTTTTGACTGTTAAATAAGTTTCATGGTGTTAAATTTATAATTAAAGTGGTTATAACGTAATAAAGAATAATAAAAACCAAAGAATTTGCGTAATTCATTAAGTACTTTATGTTTTTATCTACTGTAATTCGATCGAAACATATCTGATGAAACGTTTTTGTTTACAGTCACCTCTCGTAAGCCTTGCGGAATGGATGGTTGCAGTTACACTCTCCCCCACTGTGGAGAAATGAGCTCAAGGACCTTTGAGCGTATTCCGAATCTCAGCGGTGAGCAATCCGATGGCATCAAAGTGTTCCGAATTTCAACGATGACGTCACTGATGCTCCAGCGGTGTCGCACTTGTCCCATTAGCTTGCAGAGGTGGTAGCAGTCTCCATCAGTCGGCATCAGTGAATCTGATTGGTTCTTGTATAGGGCGGGAATTATCAGACGAATGACATCGTGCACTGTTGTGTCATGGCGGTGTGTTCTGCTTTAGTTCTGGTGTATTGTCTGTAATGAGCACAACGGAATTTTTCTCCGTTCCATTACTTTTTCATCATATGACGCAGAATATCTGCATGGAAATATCATATGTACTTCGGTACATTAAAATTATATATATGATATGCGTAAATCACTTCGTGATTTAAGACGGCGCTTATTCCGTCGGATCCCGGCCAACTAGTCACTCATAACGAGTGCACCTCAGCACATGTGTGGACTTCGGTCCTACGTTCATACACATCTATGACGTAGTGCAGAGGGCGGCCACTAGAGGGAACCCAAGAGTTGGAGCTTAATCTGAGACGATTCTGTCCGACGCCGGGGTGGTATCCGGTATGGCTTAGTGGATAAAGCATCAGCACGTAGAGCTGAAAACCCGGGTTCAAATCCCGGCGCCGGAGGGAATTTTTCTCCGTTCCATTACTCTTTCATCGTATGATGACGCAGAATATCTGCATGGAAATATCATATGTACTTCGGTACATTAAAATAATAAATATGTTAATGGCTTATGAGCGAACATGTCAACGGACCAGTTATTACTACCGGTTCAAGAAATAAATTGTTTATGCTCTCTTTTCTTTGAACAAGGTGATAATATGGAAATTTCGTAAAATCCTTCTAGTGTAGCACAGACAACTTGTACAGCCGCCATGATAGCCATCGAACCTTCCAGCAGTTTTGTTCCTATTTCGCTGCACCAGCAGTTTTGTTCCTATTTCGCTGCAGCGTGACGTCATTGTTGTCCACCAGTCCGGTGAGATTCGGAATAAGCTTTTTGTAACACGTTAAAAACTATTGGTCGTATTAAGAAACTTATTTGACAAAACTTGTTCGCAATGACTTCAACTATTACCACTGTGAATTAATGTAATAGGTTCCCTTCCCTTTCACACTATACACAAAATTTTTTTCTCTAGTTCTGTGTCATCATGCACGTTTGTATTGTAGAATAAAATCATGTATGAGAGATAAAACATTTATACAGCATGTTGCCTTAAAGAAAGGGCTTTGAAAATGGAAACCAACTCACAGAACCCAAGAAACACGCTGTATATACGGAAAATTCTTTCCCCTGTTCTGTTTTGTCATGCAAGATGAAGACATTTGTGTGTGGCACAGAGATACGAATAAAGGGACTCTAGTAATTAGTGCAGCCCACAGACTGACGACCCGGCTTGAATAATTCAGCAGCAGGGCGAGTGGTCGATTTGTCGTAACCTTGGCATATGGACGCGGGTTCCACGTAGCCGACACGATTCTAAATGTCTGCGACATACGTTCATGTAAAGGGCGACCTGCCTAGAGTTCCGGGGTACACATGTGTCTTCTCACAGCTCAAGCTGTGTAAAAATTTGTCGGATCCGGAATTCTCGTCACCGGAATCCTAGTCATTATACCACCTCGTCACTGCTTTTTACAGGTCTTACCAAAAGTTTAAGGACATCCCTCCATAAGTGATGTTTCACTCCTGTTCTTTTACTTAGGTGAAACCCCCTGATGTTTATACAGGGACCAAATGCCCGTGAAAAGTGAACTTTGTACTGCATATCCAATCTGCCTACTTTCCAAACTGTGGATTATATAACAATTTGTCTGTTATGAAACTTTACATAAAAAATTACATATTTTGTAGGAAAAAAATTAATTAGTCCAGAATGGGTTGACTTAGATCTGGTGAATTTTTGGACAGAGACATATCTGGAAGACTTCTTGTGCAACTATTGCCTTTTGTTTTAAAAAATGTGACAGTTCGTGGAGGCATTGTATTCCAGATTGTTTTGTTTTTCCTTAAGGAAAAATTGCCATTTCCTAAAATTCTCCTGAGCTTGAAATTCGTGATAGATAGACAGACAGACAGACAGACAGACAGACAGACAGACAGACAGACAGATAGGATAGCTAGATAGATAGATAGGTAGGTAGGTAGGTAGATAGATAGATAGATAGATAGATAGATAGATAGATAGATAGATAGATAGATAGATAGATAGATAGATAGATAGATAGATAGATAGATAGATAGATAGATAGATAGATAGATAGATAGATAGATAGATAGATAGATAGATAGATAGATAGATAGATAGATAGATAGATAGATAGATAGATAGATAGATAGATAGATAGATAGATAGATAGATAGATAGATAGATAGATAGATAGATAGATAGATAGATAGATAGATAGATAGATAGATAGATAGATAGATAGATAGATAGATAGATAGATAGATAGATAGATAGATAGATAGATAGATAGATAGATAGATAGATAGATAGATAGATAGATAGATAGATAGATAGATAGATAGATAGATAGATAGATAGATAGATAGATAGATAGATAGATAGATAGATAGATAGATAGATAGATAGATAGAGATAGATAGATAGATAGATAGATAGAGATAGATAGATAGATAGATAGATAGATAGATAGATAGATAGATAGATAGATAGATAGATAGATAGATAGATAGATAGATAGATAGATAGATAGATAGATAGATAGATAGATAGATAGATAGATAGATAGATAGATAGATAGATAGATAGATAGATAGATAGATAGATAGATAGATAGATAGATAGATAGATAGATAGATAGATAGATAGATAGATAGATAGATAGATAGATAGATAGATAGATAGATAGATAGATAGATAGATAGATAGATAGATAGATAGATAGATAGATAGAGATAGATAGATAGAGATAGATAGATAGATAGATAGATAGATAGATAGATAGATAGATAGATAGATAGATAGATAGATAGATAGATAGATAGATAGATAGATAGATAGATAGATAGATAGATAGATAGATAGATAGATAGATAGATAGATAGATAGATAGATAGATAGATAGATAGATAGATATATAGATAGATAGATAGATAGATAGATAGATAGATAGATAGATAGATAGATAGATAGATAGATAGATAGATAGATAGATAGATAGATAGATAGATAGATAGATAGATAGATAGATAGATAGATAGATAGATAGATAGATAGATAGATAAAGTAAATAAGTAAATAAATAAATATATAAGCAAATAAATAAGTAAATAAACAAACAAATACGTAAATACCTACCTATATAAGTAAATAACCTACATGAGTGAACAAATAAAAGAAAAATAATAAATGACCAAACAAACAAGTTGACGACAGACACACAGACACAAACAAACAAACAAACAAACAAACAAGTAAAAGAGTAAATAAATATTGAAAGAAATACGTATATAAGTAAATAAATAAGTAAACAAATTAAACATAAAAATAATGAACAGACGACAGACACACAGACACAAATAAAAAAATAGCAAATAAATAAATAAATAAATAAATAAATAAATAAATAAATAATAGTTTCATTCAACCGTGAAATATCCTCTGTGAACATAGTAAATTCTTTGATCTTAATATTCTTTAATCCAAGTCGGCCTGGGTAGCGCAGTCGATATAGCGCTGGCCTTTTGTACTCGAGGTTGCGGGTTCGATCCCGGTCCAGGTCGACGGCATTTAAGTGTGCTAAAATGCGACAGGCTTATGTCAGTAGATTTACTGGCATGTAAAAGAACTACTGCGGGACAAAATTCCGGCACACCGGCGACCCTGATATAACCTCGGCAGTTGCGAGCGTCGTTAAATAAAACTATAATTTAATTTCTTTAATCCATGTGAGTTCTGTGTTTTAACTCTAAGAACGCCTATATTGTACTCGTAATTAAGACTTCGTTTTAAGTCGTGTACAGGTGAAGAAAAAAATCAAAGTTTAGAGCTGGATTGTATCGTCACTGAATGAAAAAAGGAGAGAATATGATAACTCTTCAGAAGCAGAATTTTTGTTAGTTCACCGTGTGCTGAAATTAAAAAACTGGAACGATGCATGAAAGGCATATAGATTCGATCATCAATGCAATATAGCAAGACCTACTTTGTTGGCCCCTTTATCTCTGACTTTTGATAGAAGTAGAGAGATATTAATTGGTGAAAAACAGAGCATCTCTAAGCACTTCAGCTCAACTGGCGTTTTATGCACCCGTGGTGGATTGAGTTGCGTGCCGACTCTGCTGCCCATCTAAGCCTGTTCTACCATTCGTTACAACACGCATTCCTCTCCAGCCAACAAGAACTTCATTAAGAACTATTTTTTATTACGGCAATGGTTTTCAGCATGTTCAACGTTTGTTGCTGTTGCCCAAAACTTATGATCGAGATTGAAGAAATGAACAACATTTACCATCCGTCCTAACAACAATGCAACTTTATTACAATAAAATCTTAGTACTGTAAGAGATAAAAGAAAACAATACGAAAGCATTTATTCACTGAAATGTGACGAACTAGGATAAGTCTGACAACTTAGGCGCATATAATTTATATTTCGTATAAAAAGTGATTATACAGGACAACATATTGTGAAAAATGTCCAGAAATTAGAGAATTAAAAACATCAGTATATCAAAGCTTCAATCATCCTCAAAATTATTCCATTTCAACCTGTTTCCAGTACTTCAGTGTTATAAAGAACCAAACATCAGCCTTTAAGGGCCGTATTCATAGACATTCTTAGCGCGGGCTTTCGGTGGATGATCAGCGAACTAACGTTTTTCGTATTCATAAAACAGTGTTAGCAATATGATATGATATGAATCCTGTTTAGCACGCTCGTAGCGCGGGCTAGCGAAATGTCTATGAATAGCACCCTATTTGACTAGAAGAAAAAAGATTTGTGTTTCTCGGAACAGTTCTACGTTTGTTCAGATATCAAAGGGAGGATTATAAAATCGCAGAATGCACTCCTGAAAGATACATAAGACATTTCTTTTGGTAAAATGCTTCAATAAGCAATATTTCTTACTTACAAAGACCTAGAAAAAATTTCAGAAGACAAAAAAAACTCCTTTTAGAATTCTGAAGATTAAGTCAATCGCGGAAAGAAGCAAGTGAATTTTTAATGCTCTTCCTTTCCTTTTCAAAGTAAGAGAATAAAGGAAAAATATGATCATAATGAATAATTGAAGTTTGAAAACAGTTTCCGAATTTTCATAGATTTACAAAAATATTCTTATTTCCCTGTGTTTCGTCTCACTGCAGAGAGATTTTCGTCTTTACTTTTTCACCCGAAAAATTATTCTGATGCTACAAAAACAGACTTTCGCGAAATTAAACATTTTGTATTGGACATGCAGTCTATCTGCGTACAGCGATGTCATAGTGACATAAGCTATTGAAATGATTTTTTGGCACCCATTACCAACGAATCAGTTTATTCCGGTGGGATTAACATGAAATACAAAATATTTTACGGAAGAAAAGTGAGAGGAGATTCATTGGGTCGCTGAAATTGCGTGAAACGTTTTTGCTCTTGGTTGGGTGCTTGCATCGTATTTAGATTTTTAAGGAAGTGGTTCTCATTTATATGGTTTGTGAAAATGATTATGAATGAAATAAATGTAATGCAATTTATGTGTTGTACAATTAATCGTTATTTTTCCTCTATTTATTTACTGAATATACCAGGTCTTTCCGGGCTGTGTTACTAACTTTCAGGGATGCTGGGGAAAGTCACATGTATCAATTTGAGATAAGGAACCATGGTCCGGAAATGACTGAGTCGAAAGTTATAAGCAAAAATAGTTGTGTGGAAATTAAATTGTAATTTGGCACCACATGCCCTCCTTCCCTTAACTTTTGGAACAGTCGTGGAAAGATGGTATAGGCCGGATGTCTCCTACGTGGGTACTTGTCCCAATACAATCTGTGAGCTAGTTTACTGTTCCCATTGGCTCATCCATATTCGAAAATCAGGTCTGCATATTACGCTCTCGTGTACAGTTCATTTCACTAGGACTGATCGACTGGACACTGCAACTTGTACACATACACTGCTGTCTACAGACGTGCATATCAGGACCGACCATGTCCGTTACACATTACGCTATCTGCATTGCTTTAGTGTAGTTTCCTGTCCCCATCCCTCAGACAGCGCACTGAATGGAATACTGCAAGTAGACAACGTAAACAACGTCAGATGAATACAGTATGTGTAAGATGTACAGATAAATACACATAAATAAGGTGTACAGAGGAATAAAATAATTTCATTTAATAATAATAATCCGTGGCGCTACAGCCCGTTGAGAGCATAGACCGACCAGCCGGCTGCTGGCCTCACGCCCACATGCCAAAGCAGAGGTGGACGATCATCCAACCAGAATGGAGGTATCGTGTGGTTAGCACGATGATCCCCCCAGCCGTTATAGCTGGCATTCGCAACCGGATTTCGCTACCTATCGTAGCTCCCCAAGTGCATCACGATGCTGGATGGGCACTGGTCCCATACACGCCGAAATTTCATGAGAAAATTTCTTCCTCCATGAGGACTCGAACCAGCGCGCATTCCGTAACGCGAGTCCTAAGCAGGATGCCTTAGACCACGACGCCACGGCGCGGGACAATTATTTCATTTCCACACAACTATTTTTGCTCATAACTTTCGACTCAGTCATTTTCGGACCAGGGTCCCTTATCTCAAATTGATACATGTGCCCTTCCCCATAATCCCTGAAAGTTAGTAACACTAGCCTGAAAACACCCTGTATACTATAAGCTCAGAGTGCGAATTAACGAGGGAATGAGGGGATTTCCCCCATTTTGAAAAGTTATCCCCCTCTCATAAATTCATACTAACATCCCTGCCAGGGATAACTTCTATCCCCTCCCTCACAAAATATAATCAGTTCCCCAGTCTTTATTTAATTACTAGGCCCTTATTAAAAGGCTAGGAATTTTTTTTTTCATATGTTTGAGATCAAGTGTACAATCTCAAGTAAACAAATATTAACGCTTTATTTAACGTTATGTTTTATATTTCTTAGAAATGCAAATTTATTTGAGAATTGTTTTTCTATTTATATAACCATAGGTCATATCTGATAATCAGGCTTCGAGACTTCGTACCCAATAGAGCAGTTCAGTGGGAAAGCCGCATAACGGCGTACTGAGTATAGTGGTAAAGCGTAGTCTACAGTTGGTGCGGGTACTGTAGAATGAATGCCAACAAATACGTAAAGGAAACGCTCTGGATTTGAAGGTTCTGACGAATAATTTGGTTTTCATACAAACTGTTTCTGAAATTATTACACGGTTAGAAAAGTCAGAGCATGAGATGCCGGAAGCCCTCAAATTAATTTAGAAAATGATGCAGAGAATCAATGAGACATCAAGTACATCGGTTACTGAACGTGTAAAACAGAAGTGGAAATCAATTTTATGTCAAAATAACGGATATGGAACATTTTTTTATTATAAACAGCAAATTAGTGGACATAGAGTCACCCGAGAATAAAGGACTGTCTCTTAGAGACTGCAATGATGTTAGGTTTTTTTCGTTTTGCTCCTATCACGTCATGCGACGTAGAGCGCAGCTTTCTACAGTACAAACTTTGGCAGATAACCGAAAACGATTTACGTTTGAGACACTGAGAATGTATCTTGTAGTAGGTACATTTCAAATTCGATACTGTAACTGTTCTTCCTAAAGACGACCAATAGGATAAAATGAAAAAATTAAAATTGCTACATGCTTATTTCCACCTTTAAAACTGTGTATAATTAAATACAAATGCTTATAAAAGACAGGAGAATAAATGCTTTTCACATTCTTTTGACATTATCATTGTGTTATGTATATTTACTTTCAGAATGTACATATGTGTGTTTCCCCATTCTACCGTACTCTACTCTAAATAGTAACGTTGTTACCTCAACACATCTCTATCTACCTACAGCGAGTCAACAACCTATAGTGCATGCACAGTAAACTTATTGTATCGCGTCCAAAGTCTCGAAGCCTGCTGATAATAGTACCAGAACATTTTGACAACTGTGATACCGTTTTGTTTTATCTTTCTGTATCAATTAAACATCTCTAATGTTATTTATTTTAATGAAGTATGTTATTCGAAGTTACGAAATCTTTCCACGCCGACCAAATGCTATTTCGAGAATGATGAGCGAGACTCGAAGCGCACGAGAGTTACGAGACGAGACTCGAAAGACAAATGCAACGAACAGAGCGACCGAGAAAGCAATCTCTACTACCGCAGTATGACAGAAGTACTTCGACATATTCGGCCTGACGATACACACCCACACAATGGTTGTAGTAGCAGCAATAGCATTATTCTCGTAACCATATCAAGAAGATTTTATTCCTCTTAGAAATGCGAGTGAAGGCATTTCAATATTGTTTATTCGTTTTCTGGTTAGGAACAGAGAAGACGGGAATGTGTGTGTACGTAGAGGCATGTATAGGAAGTTAAAGAAACTTGACTACATAGGCGCCGACTTCGGAGAGCAAGGCACTTTCTACCCCCTCAACTTATACAGTCAGGGGCGTTGCCACCCCCCCCCCTATAAAATTAATAGGGTGGCTCGCAACCCCCCAAATAATTCAAAGAGTGATATCTCATGTTAAAAAAATAACTGATTGCTTGAAAGATAAACCGGAGATAAGCCACAACTTTGGCTTAGAGTGTAAACCTGCTAAACGCCAAAAGGAAAATTTTACATGGGAAGCAAGAAACTGAGTTTAAATTAACTCTAAAACCTTAGGGTCAAGTCCAAAGTACAGGTACAAATGCCACCTGAACTCTGGATTTGGTCTTTAAGTTTCAGAGTTAATTTAAACTTAGTTTTTCTTCCCTGTGTAAAATTTTCTTTTTGGCGGTTAGCAGGTTTACACTCTATACTTCATTGCGGCTGGCTATCATAGGGATAGCCAGCTACCGCAATGAACATGGTAGTGACAGAACTCACATTGCCCCCTCCATTTCTCTCCTCCTATATTGGAGATAAGTTTAGGATTCATATATATATATATATATATATATATATATATATTTTTTTTTTCAGTTGTTGTTCAGTCAACTGCCCGAAGACAGGTCTGAATCTCACAAATGATACCACTTATGAGGCAACTAGGCCAGGAGATAATGTGGTAGGGTGTCCAGTTCCTCTTCCCCTCCATTGCATACATCGCTGACTAGCTACTACAATAATCAGATTTCAGATGCATATAAACAATTGTTCTTCCTCTGAAACATATCGTCAAGTGAGATGTAGGCTACTGCCTGATATGACAGATAACTTAAAATTATAACGACCTAAGTGCTGAGCTTTCTTAAAAACTTCAACGTGTACATAATGTCTGCGTCCGATTTATTTTCAATATCCGCCGACATGATCATATATCGGAATATTTTCTACGATTCTCCTGGCTCCGCTTGCAAGATCGACATTTAGTACACTCTCTTTACCTACTATATCGAATTATACATGATTCCACACCCAACTACCTTGCCTCTCGGTTTACTCTCCTGGCTTCACATCATAATCGTAATACACGTTCACAGCACAATCTGTTGCTATCAATATCACGTCATCAGACATCTCTGTACTCAAGTTATTTTTCAATAGCCATGGTCCGCTCATGGAATTCGCTGCCACTGGAAATCAGGGGTAGTCTTAGTCCTCAGTTGTTTAAAATTAGGTTGTTTAGAAATATTTTAAATGCACAGAATTAGTTTTTTATGTATAATTTTTATTTATTATTATTATTATTATTATTATTTTTTACAGTCATTACTTTATTTTTCCATTAACACTAATATCTAGGTAATTGTCATTGTCTCAATGTAACACGTGCTGTGCTGATTATACTAATTGTACTATTCCTTTAGTTGTGAGATTATATTCATATGCATTAATTCTTTTCTTTCTTTTAGTTATATTAGAATGTATTTTCCTGTTTGTGATGATGTATTCAGTCTCTTTTTTATTATATATATTTTTATTATTATTATTTTAAAGTTAATACTGATTGTGTATATGTATTCAATCTCTCTTTTTTACTTTATTATGTTTATTATTATTTTTAAGTTAATTTTTGTATACCGGTATGTATTTTTCTGTATGTGATTTGATCCTGGTTGAGTGGAAGAGAAGGCCTGATGGCCTTAACTCTGCCAGGGAAAATAAAAACTATTATTATTATTATTATTATTATTATTATTATTATTATTTATTATAGAAGTCTAGCTTATGTAGTTAGTGCTTTAGTTTCATAATTACTAATAATACAAAGTGTTTCGAATTGTGTACTGGTAGTCATTTTAATTTACAATTTTTCACCGATCGTGTCCAAAGTTAAAAACAAAAAAAATGAGTGGTCAAAGTGAGGAGCTGGTGGATAATGTATTAAAGTTTATGAAGAATGAAGCAGATCGTGGTGACTTCAGTATTCCCGTCGCTAAATCACAAGAGAGGACAGCGGCTGCCACAGGCGTATCAGAGAGAACGGTGCGTACGATTAAAAAAAAAAAAAAACTATTCGCCATTGAGAAAGGAGAAGCCAGTTCGTTCACAAAATAATCAGATAAAAATCGCGAACGTCGTAAGACTGTTACAAACTTAGACGAAGACGCGCTAGTGATGGTGAGGATGGAGTTAAGCATTTGCTATAATCCTGAAAGCAGACGTACAGGTACTGTATGCTTCAGTGCTATTTATTTATTTAGTAGGCCTAAAATCAGTAATTTTCATGTTGCGAAAGCCGTAATAATGCTTCGTAACATTGAGCTTTTATACAGTTAATGTTAAAATAATTGTAAAAATACTTAGGTACTCAGGGTTAAGCAATGGGGCGAACTTTTCTTCACCCCTCTTCCTCTCTACCGCAAACTATGACGTAGCCCACTGGCAGAGATAAAATCCGAGATCTGTAGCAATCGTATTACTTGTGTTTGCTTAGCGACCCCTATGTGGTTAAATTGGACAGAAGAAAATATAGTCTACTTTAACAATTACAATTTATAGACTATTATTTAAATTATGTACACAACAATACACAATTCTCACTATAATAAAGAATGTAGGCCTACATTGATCACACATTATTTACACCAATATGTACAGTGTTGTGTGTTGTAATGAAAGGTATTTTATTTAATAATACTATAGCCTACTTATTCGTGAAATAATGTATAAGGGGCTTCAGACACTGACTACTTTCAAAAGCCGATCGTCAAAAAGTCTAATTTCTTCTCTAGAATGTGATCTTTCTTCAAAAATAACTTTTGCGGAATATGATTTTTATTTTTAATATATAAATTATCTTACTGAACATTAAATTGTAATTATTCAACTCTTGGAATTACACGTAACTAAACACACCTACATTTTGGTATTATTATTATTATTATTATTATTATTATTATTATTATTATTACAAGTAGTAGTAGTAGTAGTAATAGTATTAATTGTAATTTATTATTAATTGTATTTATTATCAATTGCTAATTTATTATTAATTGTCATTATTGAGTATAATTAGTTACCACTCCCACCGGGTACTTACCCATTTGCAGTGTGAGTAAATACTGGGTGTTCAGTTCAAAGTGTGTCATGGCTCGCTGTATGACGTCATGTGGCTAGCCGATGAGCCTAGACAATTCAATCTTCCTACATTTCCGCAGAGGCGTATTACCTATGTGCCGGAGAAGTTGCCTAGCAAGTACGGCGTTCATTCTGAAGAGTACTTACCGATACGTACGGTAACTCCAGTAGTGGCAGGAATGTGAACAGTTTGGAAACACGTACTGAGGTGAGTTTTTTTCTTACTGTCGGGATATGGGGAGAGGGTTAAGACGATTACTTACTTACGTACAGTATTTGTTGACATTAACTTCGACGGTCAACATGAACACGGAGCATTTGATTTGTATTGTGGCATGTTGCCGTACGCAACCGATGATAACAAATACCCTGCGTACGACTTGCCCTAGCAAAACAGAGTTCGAAAGAGGTTATGGTAGCACACAGACCGTACAGACCGCCATCTGTTGCTACGATGTTCAAGTTAAACCGTACACGTTCTCAAGTTCAGATTGAAGGCCTTGATTAATAGGCAGCTTCTCTGACATAAAAGCTGAAACTCGCTTCAAACACCCAGTATATACATACATTATTAGCACGTTCACAAAACTGGATACTTGTTAACTAATATTTTGTCCTTGAGTAGATCATCTTACAAAGCAGAAACATACAACATAGGAAAAGTTTGTCTATTTTAAGAAAAATTAATTTTAACACAGTTTCATTATTCACCTTTAAATTTATAGATACAAGATATCACTTCTTTGCCATTGTCATGCTCGTCATCGCTGCAAGGATCAACGAAGGGTGAGGAAAGAGTGAAAGTGAGAATGTATTGTACAAAGGTACGAAAAGTCAGACGATATTATTTTCTGAAACATACGTAACGACAATTTTTAGAAACAGAAATTAAAGTTTAGTCAAACTTCTGTTCAGAGTTCTGCTTTCCCACCCCCAATATTTCAAAGAAATCGATGTTTATGCTTGACGACATACACTACTCCTCAAAAGTTTTTGAACACCTTTGGTTTGCTTAGTTAAAAAGAAATCGACGTTTATGCTTGACGACATGCTATACTTAAAAATCGCTATTCGCTGTTCTAGGGTTGACGATGATATTACTGCACATATTTGTGAAACAGATTGTAACTTCTGTCAGCATAGAAAAGGAGAAGTGACTGACTGGGATTGAAGCAATCTCGAGGTACACTCGTCTGCATGGTCACAGGGAGGTTACCAACTGCAGTTCCAGTGCTTTAATGAAATCAGTATAGCACGTTTGTGGCAATACAAAACTGGACTGCCAAGATTTTTACAATATTGTAACAAATGATTTGTGTCTGTTAAGACATGGTAGGTCTTCAGAAAAATATAAACAGTAAAATTGAGGTAAATTTGAAAATATTAGCCCATTTTCTTTATGGAACTCAGCATTAAGTTTCATAAAATAGTGCGATAAAATCAAAATGTTTAAATAAGATTTCTTAATTTAAAAGACATGGGAATTTCCCTAATTTTTACAAGACACATGTGGCGGTGGTAATTATTATTATTATTATTATTATTATTATTATTATTATTATTAGTAGTAGTAGTCCAACCCTGTGGAGTAACGGCTAGCGCGTCTGGCCGCGAAACCAGGTGGCCCGGGTTCGTTTCCCGGTCGGGTCAGGGATACAACAAGCAGAAAAGTTTTGCAACATTTTAAAATCTTACTTCCTCAGATAAACACAATGAAATTTCGATAATAATAATAATAATAATAATAATAATAATAATAATAATAATAATAATTTTTACTTTTCTTTCCGAAATTTATTAAAAATAAACTTCAAAATTCCCTTTCTGAGTAGAAACTGAACTGAAATATACCTATAATAGTAGATAGTGACTGGAAAAAAAATAGATAGCAGTCGTCCTGACTTCTAAAGACAAAAGGATACAGTCAAGGACATCTGTCACTCTTATAATCGTGCAACATAAAATTTTGAAAGGATGACATTGTGAAAACAAAAATTTCACCAAGGACACAGAAATAATACTACTTCCGGATGTACAAAACATATATTGTATAGAGAAGTCACAATTTTTCAGACATGACACAAAGTGATTGCATATTTCGTATCTGCAGAAAGAGATTAATTTCTTCAGGCATATAACGAGCAAGAAAGACTTGTAACATTTCTTAATTTCGTTTGCTGTGATAAATACAATGTTGCAATAATAATAATACTTTTTTTCCCCGGAATTTATTCTAAATACACCTCAAAGTTTCCTTTCTGAGTAGGAACTGAACTGAAATATGCCTATAATAGCAGATAGTGACTGAGAAAAAATAGATAGCGGTCGTCCTGACTTCTAAACGACAAGAGGATACAGTCAAGGACATCTGTCACTCTTATAATCGTGCAACATAAAATTTTGAAAGGATGACATTGTGAAAGCAAGAATTTCACCAAGGACACAGAAATAATGGAACAGGTGGATTATAGAACCCACCCTAAATATAAAAATATGCTAAGCCACAAAACAAGGTCAACGGAAGTTGCGTTTCGATCAATTAAATGATCGATATATATTGTTTTCATTATGTTGCCAACCAATCAATATTGTTGTAAATTAGTTTGATCATAATCATGGCGGCAATTTCGAATGCTATAGTTAAATATAAAAAAGAAGTGGATCAAATTCTCCCTCTTGGTTTAAAATGTAGGCCTCGAAATGAAAATTATGGAATTATAAATAAGTTGTAAACTTTTTAGTAGCTTTATCCATGAATAAAGACATGTAGGCTATGTTTATGTTTTTTTATGCGAATGTGATTTACTTAAGAGTGAAATGTTTTACGGAACATGCAATCCTGGGATGAGACTGAAGAAATTTAAAAGTAAACGAGATGAACTCATGTGGAGATGTCATTGGAAATTACAAGGTATTAAATGATAGACATAGGAACGCCGTATCGTAGCACTTTGTGAAATCATTCGGATAACGGAGAAGATGAAACGGAACATCTCCAGTGGAGTCCATGGTAAAACGCTATTTTTACACCAATTTTGTTTTTAATTCTTTGGTCCAGGGAAAATACGAGTAAAAATGTGTTTTTGTGAAATACTAGTATTTTCCTTGGACCAAAAATGCAGTATAAATTGAGTAGAATTAGTATTTTATAATATATTATAAATATGACTAATATGAACTTAATTTTATTGTTGTATTAATACCAATGTTGTATTGTTTGAAAGTTTAATGTTATTATGTTTTAAGTTCAGCTTTGGTTTGTTTCTTTAACTTCATTCTGAATAAAATTTAATATACTGTATAACAAAGGTGACTAATATGAGCTTAATATCATTATTGTTGGTTTTATTAAATTATACCTGCTTATAGGACTATGTATTTAGTATTGTTAAGATAGCATACTTGATATAATAATCGAAAATATACAATATATAATCGATACTATGGAATATTCGGGGTGGGTCCTATAATGCATCTATTCCGAAATAATATTACTTCCAGATGTACTAAACGTATATTGTATAGAGAAGTCAGAATTTTTCAGACATGACACAAAGTGATTGCATATTTCATGTCTGCAGAAAGAGATTAATTTCTTCAGGCATATAACGAGCAAGAAAGATTTGTAACATTTCTTAATTTCGTTCGCTGAGATAAATACTATGTTGCAATAATAATAATAATAATAATAATAATAATAATAATAATAATAATAATAATAATAATTTTTGTTTTTCTTTCCGGAATTTATTCAAAATACACTTCAAAATGTCCTTTCAGAGTAGGAACTGAACTGAAATATGCCTATAATAGTAGATAGTGACTGAGAAAAAAATAGATAGTAGTCGTCCTCACTTCTAAACGACAAAAGGATACAGTCAAGGACATCTGTCATCCCTATGATAGTGTAACATAAAATTTTGAAAGGATGACATTATGAAAACAAGAATTTCACCAAGGACACAGAAATAATATTACTTCCGGATGTACAAAACCTATATTGTATAGAGAAGTCACAATTTTTCAGACATGACATAAAGTGATTGCATATTTCCTGTCTGCAGAAGAGATTAATTTCTTCAAGCATATAACGAGCAAGAAAGATTTGTAACATTTCTTAATTTCGTTTGCTGAGATAAATACAATGTTTCAATAATAATAATAATAATAATAATAATAATAATAATAATAATAATAATAATCTGGAGTACCAATTCTCGTGATAATCAAAACCCAGTTTCTATCATTTTGACCTTGCATTCCTTGAGGACATGCTGAAAGTGATATTTGTAACAGGAACTATAATACATGGTTTTGAACAAAACTTGATCGTCACGCAAGCACATAATCTCCGACACTATCACTGTGTTCACTTGTCGAGGGGTCTATAACTGACCTTAATCAGCCGCGTCGGTCCTGGCCGGGGTTCGAACTCTGTCCTGAATCACTTGTCACCGCTCCATCACCACGAGAGCCTCGCCTCCCGGAGCCACCACTCTGTCGCGGCCGGCGCCCGCCTCGAACACATGACCGTCCACAACGCGCCGCCGTCAACGAATGAGTGCGTACCTCGCCCAGCGGGGGACGAACGATGTTTCGCTTCCGCGTCGCCAGAGCGCAGCCACCGCGTAAATAACAATGCAAGAGCGAGCTCGCCCGTTGCCACTAGCAACCAGTCGGAATTTCGCAGCTCCATGTGCCCCATTGACTGTCTTGTTCATCTCGTCTGTCGTTACCATATTCACAGAGAGTTAAAAGTCAGAACATTCTTCAATTCGATGAAAACTTTATTAAAATGAGCTTCAAATAAAAGTAAAAGCTGTATTTCATTCACAGAAAGAATACGATTTTAATGTTGAGTTTCATGCTTTCAATTTTATGTTTTCGGTTCTGCCTCCGTGGTCTGGTGGTCCAGATGTGGAGGTCCTCAGTTCGATTCTCAGACTTGACTTCGAGGAATTTTCCTTAAAGAAGAAAAGTTCACTGGGTATCTAAAACCTGGGATTTGTGTGGTTGCGGGTGTGCCGAGTTATTAATTATTGTCAGTTTTCAAAATGCGTATTGTTTGCTTAATCTCAACTCATAAGTGGAGTTCTGCGTTTGGACACTAAGGGCCATATTCATAGACGTTCTTAGCGCGGGCTTCCAGTGGATGATCAGCGAACTAACGTTTTTCGTATTCATAAACAAGTGTTACTGATAAGATATGATATGAATCCTGTACAAGTAATCAGTCGATAGCCGGGGCTAGTTTAGCACGCTCGTAGCGCGGGCTAGCGAAATGTCTATGAATAGCACCCCTAGAGTCTCCAAGCAACCGGCATTAGTGTACGGTAGTGGCAAAAAAACCGGACCGACCTTTGTAGTTGATTTCAAAGCCTTGTTCATTCCAGAGCACGATAGACTGGTAACTAAGTCTTTCGTGGTTAGAATCCTGCCTAGAAAGGTAACTTTTTTTTGTTCCTTATTCAATAATTTTCGATTTTTTTATTATCTTATTGTCGAAGGCATAATATATGCATAGACATGGTCAAATATATACACATTACACTAAATTTAAAATATGTCGAATATAAAATACATTATTCATTTCAAGGGCCCATGCGTGTATCCTCTAGATTGTAGGGGCACAAATTTATAATTCCTGAATTTGTGAGTATTTTTTGTAAATTTGATGTCATCAGGCAAACTATTGTAGATTTTGATACCAAAGTCCATATAGGTTCTGCTAATATTTGTAAGATGGTGTACTGGAATAGTTAAACTATTTTTGTTACGAGTATCATAAGTGTGAAAGTCACTATTTTGGTGAAAATCAGACAGATTTTTATAAATTAGTTGTAAAACATTAAAAATATATAGGCTATATCATAAACAGTGAGAATATTATACTGTAAAAAATATTCCCTACAAGAGGTCCTACTGTCAACGCTCGCTATGCACCTGACAATACGCTTTTGAGCCATTTTATCATTCAAGCCTTGACTCAACGTGATTGTAGCGGTATTTTACTACTTAACTTATTATTCCCAGAACATGAATTTTACCAGCAATCGAAAAATATTGGGAATAACCCTACTAACACAGTTCAGATCTGCCGTTCAGTGAACACACGAAAAGAAAACAAAGCTAAATGCTTGGAGTTTAGTGTTCTAATAGAAGAATTTGATAGCGAGTATATCATTAAAAAAGAAGAAAATGCACTTTATCAGAAAGAAGGTTTTTTTTTTCATTTTAAACACTTAAAATGTTTACAGTCATTCATTTTAATGTGTACATACTCGAAAAGTACGCACTCAAAATTTATTTCAAGTTTGTGCTGACATTTATGATTTGCCATTTTTGAATTCCAACATTTAATTCGATCTAAAGTATCTAGATACGTTTTACTTACTTATTGTAAAAATTAGGGGTAGAAAATTACGGGTGCCAGGTAGCCATGGCGACTAAACATTTTTATGTGGCGCCTGAGTTTTTTTTATCGAGTTCAAAATTTTAAAGATTTCGATTTCTTTTATATCACTACCACTAATATATAATGTTAACAAAAGCGGTTGTAGGAAGAAATTCGAATGTGCTTTTTAGATTAATATTGTTACATTTGTTACGCATCTATGTCACTACATAACTTCAGTGAATAGCATAGAGCTTCTCTCAGAACACGTGTTCGCACTGTATAAATATTTAAAATTGTTTAATATACCGGTATTGCATTTGTAGCTTAAATAAACTGTTCTTAGAGGAGAAAAATTAGCTCCGGCGCCGGGGATAGAATCCGGGTGCTTGGTTGTACATACCAAGCGCTCTAACCACTGAGCTACGCCGAAGTTCAATCCACAGCACCGGATCGAATCTTTCTCCTCTAGTGTTTTTCTCTTTGTGGCCTTTCTCCAAGTTCGACTATATGTTGACATATATTGAGTCAACTGCCATTATACAAGGAGCGCACTCAATTGAGTAACTTGGTGGCTGGGATCCTAAAGTATATGCACTGTTGGGCGAAGAATCTAAGTAAAGATTAAATTTTGGATCCAACAGAATTTTTGCCTACTAATTACACATCACCAAATGTGTTGCGCAATAGTGTATGTGAGGTGGAGGTGTATAATTGTGTTCAGATTATCTTCTGCCCATTTCCTGCAGTTACGAGTGTTAACACCTCCGTTCAATTCGAAATGTGCCTCATCTGTCCATTTCTCAAACCATGTAACGTTCGATATCTTCTGAATGCATATTGTCTATTGCAGTCGTAATAGCACTGAACGAGTCCAATTCTAACTCGTAAAGGTAAAACCATTGTAAAAATTATTAAAATTACTCTCCTACAACTGTCGTCTGTATTCTGAACGACAATTTTATTACTGTTTATACAAGCGTGACACAGTTACCATAACAACGAAACACGCATCGATTAAAAATCCCAAACCTTCTAAACAGTAATGGTACCTATATGAAACCAAGCTGCTGATATGTACAGAAGATATAGCTGTTTCAATATGGGAACTTACTTTTGAATAACTTTATATTTCGTTATTATTGTTATTAAATCCAAGTGGTATTTTGTACACGAATACTATCTTGTTGTTCACCGACTTGTACACACAGGTACACGAATTAACAGCTGTAAATACACAGTACTTATGCATTGTGAACTGTTGACTCGCAACTTACTCTCCGTATCAATCGAAGCTAGTACGATCGACGTACACCTAACTTGTGTTCAAAGTAATCAAACGCAGGACTCTACTCATTAAGTGACACCATTAAGGTATTTAGTGGCCATAACTGAATAGATTGTAGAGATGTATTGAAAAACTGTATCTGTATTGAAACCAAACCAAGACTTTATTTTTTAACAACTAGTTTCCTCCAGAAGCGCAGCATCTGCTGCTGAATTAGCCGTGAAAAATAAAGACAATAAATATGCTCATCTTTAAGACAATTATATATTTGTCCCCTTTGCTGTGGAGACCTTCGGGCCTTGAGTCATGACGCTAAAGTTTTGGTATAAATCGGCCAAATTTTGATCTCCATTACTGGTGATCGTCGTTGCACTACTTATTTGCGTCAACGTTTAAGTATTGCAATTCAACGCGGAAATGCAATGAGCGTTTTGGGTACTCTTCCCGAGTCCAACCCTTTGGATGAACTCTTTAACTTGTAACATTTATTTAGTATTCTGTATGTAAATATTTGTATTTAGTTTCATATACTGTATTGTTCAAATTGTTTCAAATTTTCAGGAAATCTGTAGCTTTTGAAACTGTAGAGAATGACCTACTTTAATGGAGATATAAGCATAATTTCATAAATTTTAACGGTCTTACTAATAAACCGTGTATAGTTTTTATACGAGACTTATGCAGCGTTGAGAGAAAACGTTACTAATAAACCATGAATAAGCGATGGATGTATAAACAGGCTGTAACTATACATTGGGAATTGCTTTGCAGTAGTTATAATATACGAAACCCCTTGTTTAAGCGCTGTATATAGAGAAAAAAATGGCCGCCCCTCTAACAGCTGTTCGTATCGACTGTCATTTTATGATGACGGATGCCTTGTAACCACAGAAGAACACACCAAAGAGCACAGAATAAGTAGAATATTATTGCTGTAGCTTGTACTCTTTGACCAAAATATAGTATGGTAATCGATCAGAGCCAGTTGTACTATCGATTCTTAACACGGCACACTAGAGCGCTCTACCGGATGCAATAGAGAATCTCAGATATTCTATTAATGAATGACGAAACTATGACGTAGCTGTGTAACAGTTATACTGTTATACACGACGTATGTAGTGATTATTAGTAAGGAATTTACACACGACTTATAAACGAGCTACTCATTGTATAAGTATAAGAGAGTTAAACATCTGTATATAGTGTTTTATTAGTAAGACCGTAAGTAAATAACATTAGTATTTATAATATAATCTGTTTATCTGTTTAAGAAATAGTGTTGTTACTATTTAAACTAATTACAGCAAAAAATGTCACATTTAAAAATTGAGGGTTAAGTTTCCTAGTTACTTTACAATTGAGGAAGCTACTAACAACCCGATATGATTTGCTAATAACGGGATCTGAATCCGAGACCTGTAGAATGCGCGTATACTGTTATGAACGAACAATTTCGCTTAGTAGGAAATAACTGATGTAGGAGGAATATGGAAGAATAAAAGGAAATCAACAAATTAATACCTACACAACTTATTGAATATATAAGCAAACATGTAGATGTATAAGTAGGGAAACGAATAAGAAAAAGAGTTGTTGCAGAGACTAAGTTTTCTACACCCTCGTAAAGATTCGTATAAGAAACCAGCTGTGAAGGCTTGCATGTCTACAGAGCCATAGTTTGCATATGCACGGAAGCAGGTCGTTGGAACCTAATCACCCAATTATGTGTTGTTAGTTTGGGATTCAATAAGCTGTGCTGTGCACTTCACAGCTGTTGCCAACTCTCACGAAATCAGTTACATAAGAAGTTCGAAGTACAGTCATCCTCACAGCGTTCTTCCTAAGTTTAACGACGCCCTTTAACTATTTAAGATGTTGAAATGTCGAAAAGATAATTTCTGAGGGAGAATGAAGGTGGGTAAAGGTTTACCCGCGATGCTTCTGCTGTTATCATCATCCACCGCAAATTATCATCATCCCATTTTATTTAAAAACTACAAAGGGATAAATCAGAATAGTACGGATAGTACTTATCGAGTAAAACAGTGTTAGCATTTAGAGGAAAATTATTTCTTTCTGAAAACAGTATTTATTTGGGACTGATATTATTTAACATTTTCTGTTGTACTCTACCCAAGGGGTAAGCTGTTAAAATCTGCACAATGATAGGCTATTGCTTCCACTCTGTATAAACAGTACGGGTGCTATGCATAGACATTTCGCTAGCCCGCGCTACGAGCGTGCTAATCTAGCCCCGGCTATCGACTGATTACTTGTACAGGATTCATATCATGTCATATCGCTAACACTGGTTTATGAATACGAAAAACGATAGTTCGCTGATCATCCACCGGAAGCCCGCGCTAAGATGAATATGGCCCATAAGGATTAAGTTGGAGAGAGTGAAGTGGGGTATATAGACCAACGGGCTGGGGTTCGATTCCCCTCTTGTGCGAGTTGCCTGGATGAGGTTCTTTTCAGGGTTTTTCCCTCACTCCTATGGGTGAATATCAGGTAACTTTATCAGGCGTATGGAACCCCACTCATTCTCTCCACTTCCTTCCCCCCCATCAACCTTTCCTTCTCATTCCGGTGTCTTCCTTGGTTTTCAGATCGCGCCTGCGGCGGTCCTCTGGAGCTTCTGACGCTTTCGGCCGGCTTCCATGGATATGCCCAGCGGCTGGTTGCCCAGCGGCGGAACTCCCATCCCGAGGGGAGGGGCGGCCTACACATCAGACCGTTTGAGGGGGGAATGTGGGGGGGGGGCTGTTTGGGTGGAATGGTACACGGACTTGGAGAGATGGCGGGACTGGTCGTTAGGGTGTTAGAGGTTAGGTCGTTCGGCGTGGGTGCGGTCGGTGGGCTTGCAACTCATCCCAGGGGCACACAATAGACCTCAGGTCGCGGTGCATAGAGATGTTACCCTCCCGGCCTCACAGAGAGAGAGAGAGAGAGAAAGAGAGAGATAGGGTACATAGACAAATAAAAGAATTATAACACAGATATTTATATGAAATAGAATAAGTTAAGATAAGTCGGTAGATATACACAGATGATGATGATAATAATAATAATAATAGTAATAATAATAATAATAATAATAATAATAATAATAATAGCCATGGCGCGACAGTCTAGCTAGTGTCAAGGCCGCAGCCGACAGCTGGCCTCAGCAGAAGTGAACGATCATCCAACCAGTACGGATGTAATGTGTGGTTAGCACGATGATACTAGGCCGTTATACAGTAGCTGATTTGCGGAACAAACATACATCACATAGATACAATACATTACATATAGTTTATATATATATATATATATATATATATATATATATATATATATATACACACACACTGTACAGTAGTGTCAAAAAAAAACCGGATCGACCCTTGTTCCTGATTTCAGAGCCTTGTTCACAGTGACAGCACGATAGACTGGTAACTAAGACTGGGGAGGAAACTTTTTTTGCTCCTTATTGAAATTTATTCCCAGTACTTTTCGAGTGGAGCGATATTTTACTACTTAATTAACTTATTATTCCCAAAACATGAATTTTATCAGCTTATTTTCTAATGGCTTTCGAAATGGGCTACGTCAGCAGTCGAAACTACAACAATTTCAATAGATTACTCGCTTTCTTGTGAATGCGGGCGTGGCATGCGCAGTGGCTCATTTCGGGGACTCTGATTATTCCGTCGGTTCGTTTTTTTTTTGTCACTATTGTACATTACACATATATGCGTGCCGCGAAACCAGGTGGCCCGGGTTCGATTCCCGGTCGGGACAAGTTACCTGGTTGAGGTTTTTCCAGGGGTTTTCCCTCAACCCAATATGAGCAAATGCTGGGTAACTTACGGTGTTTGACTCCGGACTCATTTCACCGGCATTATCACCTTCATCTCATTCAGACGCTAAATAACCAAAGCTGTTGATAAAGCGTCGTAAAATAACCTACTAAAATAAGTACATACATACATACATACATACATTACATACAAAATGTAAAATCACTGTACAGTAGGTACAGTATATTATATTAATCATATTTTGTAGTCTATAGTTTTAATTCAGGAGCACAAAAGCATCTAATTGCAGGCAAAGAACTTGCAAAACATTTACATTTTTCTTAATAGGTCCTATTCATATACTAGTTTTAAATAATGTTATATTTAAATTACTGTAAGAAATATGAAAATATACTAAAAAAAAGCTAACCAAAATACGTAGTATTACTGACTATAATGGAACATGTTGTGAATAAAAAATACATATACGTACATACATACATACATGCATACATGCATACAGTACATACATACATACATACATACATACATACATACATACATACATACATACATACATACATACATACAGGTTGATCAGTAGGTTAGGTAGGTATGTAGACAGATATATTGATTTATATTTGACAGTGAATGATAACTATGAACTCTAAATTGAGAATTGAGTGCGACACCACAGACGCAGAAGACAAGACAAAAGAAGTTCGTAAGCTTGAAGTCTTGTGACTGAACAATAACTTACTGAGTTGCCAAATTTCCTTTCTTTAGGCTGAAACAACTACAGCTGTGGGGGCCGCTTCCTTAATTACTACCGCCGCGAGACTCCCGTCTGCGGCTCGCCTTCGCTCTCACAGTTCTATTTTCTTGCAGCTCGTGGCACTGTGGATGTTTAAATTTAGAATCGTTTCGAGATCTGTTTTGAACATCAATCAAGTCAGTAACCTATTCAACAGATAAAAACAGCTGAATATTTTATAGTCAATCACTCACTTCGTCTAAAAATGTTTTTGACAGGCTGTCCAGAGTTTCATTCCAGGATTCGCCTTTTCTATAATGATGCACGTATCATTCATGTTTTATTTGCTTGGCTCCGAGAGAAAGTATGTCTGGGCTTCTACATATTTCAATTAAGCTAAAAACAAACAGAAAGGGAAACTAATAATCTGAAGAAAGTTGCAAGGAAAGGAAAGGGGGATGGAAGGAGAATTAAATAGGGAGGGTAAAAAGGAAAGAATGAAGGCTGGAGAAACATAAAGAGATGAAGAAAGAATGTAAGAAAAGTGAGATTAAGAGATATATGAAAAAAGAAATGAAAAAGAAGCTAGCGTAAAGGAGAAAATAGGAATACAATGCATGTTGAAAGAGAGAAAAAAAAAAAGAAAGCGAGAAAGACAGGAAAAAGAACACAAGGAAGAATAAAATTAAGGAAACAAGAAAAAAAAACGAGAAATACAGTAGAACATCGATTATCCGAAACAATTCGGATAACTGATTTTTCGGATAACCGATCATTTACGAAAAAACTGTACCGGTGTCATAAGAACAGTATGAAACAAAGAAACATTGATATTAAACACAAAACTGTACATACAGTATATATTTTGTGCGAGATCGTGCGTACTTGCTTGGTTTCCGCACAAAACCAATCCGCGGAAAGTCTAAAATTCCACATTCAGTATTCCCTACCTAACACACATAACAATTTCCCTCGTCTTAAAGCTTAAGTGACATATTGATTTTACTGCTTTAGGCTTTTAATATATTATTTTTAGAGATGTTCAATATAGTAATAATTATAAATTGGAAACTTACCACTGCAATTTCACCTAAATTACACTGTTAATTATTGTTTTTAAATATTTGCAAAAATTAAGTAAACTCTACAACTCCACTAAAGTTACTGCATTCGTGATGCAAGTAACATTAAGAAAGCCTTGAAAAAATCAACAAGATTCCAGAGTCACCATAGACTGGGGGGGGGGGGAAAGACAGACGTATATCACGGCCTGCTGGAGTATAGTAAACACAGAAAACATTTTAAAGCAACAATGTTGAAGATAGATATTTTTGTTTTGCAAATTTGCCGTCATTGAACAGAAACCAAGATGGAGATTTCATTGCAACTAATTAGAAATTCCTCTTTCAGTTATGTAATAAACGATCTTCGCACAAAATAATGTACGATACACGAACGGTATGTTTTCTTTCAATTCTCGGAAATTAAAAAAGCTGAACTACGTTTCACTTTTTCAAACTTTTCCTCGAACATGAAAACTTCAACATACCGCTCTTGTAACGCATATTACTATTGTATCACATGTCTTACAAATAATACAGAGAACTGACTAGCCTAGTTTGACAAGTTCAAAATGGTAATTAAAGTAGGACTACAGTTTAGGAAAAGAGGTCCACTACCGGTATTTTTTTTTTTTTGCATCAGAGCTGAGACTTTTTTTTTGCCGCTAAATCTCGCAACAGCGCTAGCGAAACTTCTACATGACGCGCGCGCAAATTATAAATAGCTGACTGGAACGCTTTCGGTTAACCGATATTTCGGTTGGTCGATATTCGGATAAACGATGCATTACTGTATAGCTAACAATATGGAAATGAAATGTCAAGATAAAAAAGGGAAGTAGATAGCAGAATGTAAGAAAGAAAGTGAAAACGAAGCCGAAGAATGATAAAGAAGAGACAAGAGGATTGAAATAAGCACGATAAGAAAAAATGAAATAAAAAAGTGAAAAGTGATAGTGAGAAAGAAAGTTAATAGGAATATAAATAGAAGCAAGGAATGTGAATAGAGAGAGAGCAAATGAAAATGAAAGAATACAAGGAAGCGTAAAATCAAAGAAAATAGAAAAAAAGGGGGAAAGATAGATAACGAGATAGAAATTAAACATGATGATACACAGAAAATTGATGCAGACTGCAGAAGATTAGAGAAAGATAGTGTAAAGAAAGCCGAGAAAACGAAAAGAGGAGACAAGAA
The DNA here is from genome assembly GCF_040183065.1 of Periplaneta americana. Taxonomy (NCBI): domain Eukaryota; kingdom Metazoa; phylum Arthropoda; class Insecta; order Blattodea; family Blattidae; genus Periplaneta; species Periplaneta americana. Next base: position 138,196,096 of record NC_091125.1, read on the forward strand.
GAATAAAGTGAAAATTGAAAGGAAACAGTGAAGGATGTTAATGAGAAAGAAAGGCAGTATATAGATAAGTAGGAAGAATAAAATAAGGCCTACAGCGAGAAAATGTGATAATAAAAGAAGGAAAAAAGGAAGAAAGCATAGAAAATGAATTAAAAATTAGAGAAAACATATAGGAAGGAAGGAGTAAAAAATTTGAAAATAAAAATAAGTAAACAATTAAAGAAAGAGAAGATAGTGGAAAAGAAAGTCTATATGATGATAAATAGGTAAGAAAGCTGAAAGGGAAAAAAAAAACAAAATTGAAATAAATAATAACTAAGAAAATAAGAAAATTACGAAAAAGATGGGAACAGCAGGAAATGAAAAATATGAGTATGTATGAGGGTAGGAAATGTATTATTATTATTACTGGGTCTCGGAAGTTGATGGCATATTTCTATTTCTAAGACATCGCAGACAATGCAACCAATATAGACTAGTTTTATTTCGCATTTTTTGTTTGCATTTTTCGGTCATTCATTATATAATTGGTCAATTTTTTTTTAGGAAATGTTCTTTTTTTTTGGGCATTTTTGCCCTTTCCTGCTTTTTCCCCCCCGATGTAATCATAGTCTATATTCCAGAACCTACCACAGATTGCTCACGCAATCATGGTTCAGATTAACACAGAGGTTTTATCCAGGCGTTCCGGTTCCCTTGTGGCATCCCAACAAGTCTTCATTAGGATCTCTTCTCTTCGTGGGTGTAGCGTAGACCAGCCTCCTATGGCGCACCTTGGATAACGACTTTGTCGGTAAATCGGTCTACAGAACTGGCTTCATATGGCCAGGGTGACGACCAGACGTCCTCTTTTGTCAGGACATGTCCTCCTTTTTAGGCCTTTGTCAGGATCCGGGCGGATTTAAAAAAAATCAAGAAATGTCCTCCTTTTCGTAACTTGTATGCCTGATATTTTGAAGTTATCTGATTTGACGCCTTTTTCAACTAATTTGCCTGTAGGTGGCAGCAGCATTGACGGAATATACTCTTTGCCAACGATCATAACTCTCTTTGCATACAAAGTAATATTAAATTCACATTTTGTGTGGTCTTTTTATGTATTTTGATAATAATTATAGTTCCCTTGGCTTTCATATGTAGTTAACTGTAAAATCATTTTATATTATTAAGTTTTATTATAAGTGTGCTGTAATAAAACAGATAATGACATAATTTTAAGTATAATACAGGCCTAAGCCTGTCCTATTTAATAGGCTAATTATGGTTCCCTTGACTTTATATGTAGCTAACTGTAAAATCAATATTATTAAATATTATTTTAATGTACCGAAGTACATATGATATTTCCATGCAGATATTCTGCGTCATCATACGATGAAAGAGTAATGGAACGGAAAAAATTCTCTCCGGCACCGGGATTTGAACCCGGGTTTTCAGCTCTACGTGCCGATGCTTTAGCCACTAAGCCACACCGGATACCCACCCCGGCGTCGGACAGAATCGTCTCAGATATGATATGCGTAAATCACTTCGTGATTTAAGACGGCGCTTATTCCGTCGGATCCCGGCCAACTAGTCACTCATAACGAGAGCACCTCAGGACATATGTGGACTTTAGTCCTACGTTCATAGACATCTATGACGTAGTGCACAGGGCGGCCACTAGAGGGAACCCAAGAGTTGGAACAATCTGAGACGATTCTGTCCGACGCCGGGGTGGGTATCCGGTGTGGCTTAGTGGATAAAGCATCAGCACGTAGAGCTGAAAGCCCGGGTTCAAATCCCGGCGCCGGAGAGAATTTTTCTCCGTTCCATTACTCTTTCATCGTACAATGTTATTAAGTTTCGTCATAATTGTTTTGTAATATTAACATACTTTTTAAGTATGATATAAGCCTAAATCTGTACTATAAATAGTTTGTGAGAAAATAGATATTGACGTAATTTATAGTATAATTTAGGCTTAAGCCTAAATGTAAGTACATATTTTGTCATATTTTTTCGAACAATGTCCTCCTTTTTGAGCTTTGTGTCTTCTTTTCTATCGATGCGAAACTGGTTACCCTCCATGTGGGTAGATGACGAACAGTCAAGCATCTGCCATAAGTTATATATATATATATATATATATATATATATATATATATATATATATATATATTACGTAATTTATAAAATGAAGCTGCTACTTATCACACAATTTTGAATTACGGAAATATGAATGTAAATAAACCTGACAGAAGAGTGTGTACAACGAATGGAGGTACCATTATCGATATTGTCTTTGAAAGTGTTAGAAAAACAAGTATATGTGTCGTACGTTAGTTATTATAAATCTATCCTGTCTGGTTTACCACAAACCGAAAATACGCTGTTTTAATATTTGATGTTTTCACAAACATCCCACGCGACAATCCGATTCTCTCAACATTTTAAAAATGATCTTTGCAGGCTATGAGGTAGTTAACTTAATGTAAACATATTCATTCCACGCTAGAATTCGCAGCATCTGTAACGAAGAGATCTTTGTTTTTTCTTTCGTTTCGTATATCATGTGTATTGCCACATACACAAATTAGCAAATAGGCCTCTGTAGTCTAAATAGAAACGAGAAATAATTGACAGAAAGAGAGAAAAAGAATGAAAGGAAGAATAGGAGACGAAAAAGAAAAGGGAAGAAAGAATGAAATAAAGAATGAAAGAAGGAATGACATAAACGATTACCATAATAAACACAACACGAAAATAAAAAAAATTCAGCGAAAGAAAGAACATGAACATGAAAGAAGTTAGTGCGACCGTTAATGGAATATGGAACTACATGTTGGGATCCCTATAGAATATATCAGATAAATTCCTTAGAAAGAATCCAGTATAGGGCAGCTAAATTTGTTAAAGGTAAAAGAGAAGATGGAAACGATACGATAAAAGAACTTAAATGGGGAAACTTTAGAAAACAGACATAGGAAAACTAGAATAACATCATTGTATAGAGCACATCTAGGTCAGAAAGCATGGATAGACA